>NC_058130.1:191538847-191567630 GCF_016433145.1 Gracilinanus agilis
ATATATATATATATATAATTTTAAAAAATAATATATCTATAATATATTATATAATATATAATAAAAGAATATACCCATGAACATATATGTCTAGGTCAAGTCACACATACTTATAACCAAAACACACCAAGAAAGTGCACAAAAAAGTTTGACAATTTTCTCCCTTAAACTAATTATATGCATTCTAACATAATACTTTTTATGGTTACAAATCAATTAACAAGCATTTAGTAAGCTCATACTATATTGCCAAGCACTGTGTAGAACCAGGAAGGAAGGAAGGAAGGAAGGGAGGAAGGAAGGGAGGAAGAAGGAAGGAAGGGAGGAGGGAGGAAAGGATGAATAGCTCTTGTCCTCAAAGAGATTGTTCTAATGAAAGCTATTAAATAATAATAATCTGATCTCTAATTGGATGGAATATTATTAATATTAGTTGTATTGTTTCCCTTTAATTAATTGGCCTTATTTGATTGTTTTTAATATATAAAAGTTTGTCTTCCCCTGTATTTAGGGTCCAGTCCTATGCATGGCCCTGAATTGTTTAGGCAATTGGCATGCCCTGTGTAATAAATCAATAAGCTCAGGAGATCATAGCTTTGTGTCCTCAGTCATTTCATTTTTTTGTCCATTAGAGTGTCGAGCACTTAGTTATGAGAAAATCAAATAATGTCCTTTAATTCTCCCAACACATTTTTACATAAATTTTTATTTTTTCAAATGCTCTTTTTTTTTGATTGAAGAAAACATCTGGTAACAGGATTTAAGCAGTGTTATTGTTGTTAATTTGAAAAATCATACCAAACATTGAATCCTTCTTAATGCATTCCAGTGGATAAGGCTATTGTTGGGTTATAACTACACCATGTACTGGGACTTGAGATGCTATAAACCCCTATTTCAAGTGTACTTAATTGAACTATAATGCAGCCTTGAGGTGCCTCACAATTTAACAACAATTTAAAAATGACTTAATTGATGTAATCTATTTACTTTTCTTTAAGTTTTACAACCAAAAGTTCTTTCTGGTACATTCTCAGCAATTATTCACAAGCTATTGTATTTCAAAAGAAGTCTTGATGACCTTTTTTTCTTTTAGAACTGAATTCTTCATTATTCTGTATTATGATGGTTTAGGGTGGAGAATGTTGCAAAACCACTGTGAAATCTTTATTAAAACAGAGTCTGGGTACCATGAAATGGAAAAATGAAGAATGTTTCACTTTATTACAGTCTTAGGAAAGGATCATCCTTAATGTCATTGCTTCCTTTGTTTTGCTCTCTATTCTTAGTAGTAAATTTAAAATCTCTTTTCTCCGGTGGCATTTAGCTCAAATGATAAGCCTCAAGAGTCCATTTCTAAAACACAAATTCATTTTTTCAGCATGCTTTTTAAAAGTGTACTTAACGAGACACTAATGGATTAGATATAAGCTTGAGGAGCTCCTTTCGCCTTTTACAACAAAAACTGTAAGAATGATGCCTTTCCCTTCTCCACCCTCCAGAAAAGATACAGACTGATAACTATAGGAGGAGAATAGACCAGCTGGTGCAACCATTGTCTAGGACTCCAACTGGAGAGGATCCAGAGGTGGGCAAAAGAAGGAGGGGAAAGGTACTTGGGGGTTGGGGGAAGGATCTACAGATTTGCCAGCAAAAACAGTGTACAGATAACAGTAATAGCAGCAGTCTCCCACAACAGGTTATGAGCCTACGAATGATTACTCATTCACCCTGACTTCCATGGCTTAGGGCAGGGAAATCTAGACCAAGTTTTAATCCTACCTCTTAGACTGTAGGAGATGGATCTTACATCCAAGGTCACCTGCCATTTAAGGTATGAAATAATATCACAATACATTTTTAAAAATCTTATCACAAAGATAAGAAAGTAAAGGCATCTGACAGATAATGATCAGATTAAAGAAATACTCCAATTTTATAGGGAAAAGTAGTCATATAAAAGAAACAAAGGATAAAACATAAAATCAAGAAATGTAAGATGAATTAGTACTTAAAAGTGCTAAGAATTTCACCAGTATTATCTCCTTTAATGTGCATAAGAATTCTGGGAAGTAGGTCCTTTTATTATCATTCCTATTTTATAGTTTAGAAACTGAGGCAGACAGAAGTAAAGTAACTTACTTCTTAGTGGTCACATAGCTATTAAATGGCTGAGGATTTAAATTTAAGTTTTCCCACTATGCCAAACTGCCTCTGATACAATTAGAGAAAATTTCACAAATAGTCAAAAACAAGCATCACTCTTTAAGATGAAGAGTCCTAGGACTCCAGAAGAAGCTAAAAATCCATGCCTTTTTAGACACATTTCAAATTTAGAAAACCATCAGCACATTTTAAAGGAACAGCAATGAATGAGGAAATTATACACCATAAAATTACAAGGCAGACTCCGAGCTGGAAGAACTGGCCCACTTCTGATCTACACTGGCTGTGTAACACGGCTGGCCGAGTCATTTAACCTCTCCATGTTCTAGGCAGCTCTCAAAGGCTATAAACTTGAAAAGAAGGTGCCAACAGCAGCAGCTGAGGGAGTATCCTATACCAGAGAAATTGCAGATCCAGCCACTGTCTCTAAAATTAGGGTTATTCTAGTTTGTTCAAAGTATAGTGAGGAAAAGCCTGAAAGCTTGGTTTCCCTTTTTCTTTCTTATTAATGTAAAATGCAGAAGTAGAAATCTACATTAAAGAATCAATTTAACTCAGGGATCATTCATTTGGAACTTTTAAAAAAAGTAATTTTGCAATTGTATTTCAACATAATTGGTTTCCTTTGTAATCTTATGGATTTTATTTTATGCATTAAAAAAATTGTTCTGAGAAGGGGTTCATAAGCTTCACCAGACTTTCAAAGGAGTCCAGGACGTAGAGAAGGCAATGAATTCCTGTTTTTAATATGTTATCTGGATAAGCTGAAACCCTGGCATCCTAAAGGAGTACCTGGTGCCACTAGAATGATTCTCTTTTTGTTTTCGTCATGGACAAAAAACAGTCACGAGTCTTAAAAGTGGGAAATTGGAGGGGCAGCTAGGTCCTGAATTCAAATCTGGTCTAACATACTTCCTAGTTGGGTAACCCTAGGCAAATCATTTAACCCCAATTGCCTAGCCCCTTGGAATTGATACTTGGTATAGACTCTAAGACAGAAGTGTTTGGTTTTTTTAATGGTGAATTGGACTTGAAAATTTTATACTTTGTACAATGTACAATTTCTTTTCAGAAAGAAAAACATTGCAAAAGCAACAAGCCCTCAAATAGATAAATGTCTAACAAACAGGTCCCTACTTATACTGTAGGTGGGATTTCAGATGGGTGGAGCAACAGAATTTCAACAAAAAATTCCTGTTGTTATCTACAATTAAAAATAGTACTTTGTAAAAAGAAAATTTCATGAAAAGAAGCCAAAGTATTAAGATTTGAGATAAGGATATCTTTTATAAACTAATTACTAGAAGAATAGGACTTTAATACATTTAAGTATATAAATAAAAAGGTGTTTTAAAATGGGAAAGAACATGTTTAAATGAATGTAATAGAAAGGAGTTGATGAACCTCTAAGTAGAAGTCTTTTAACAAAAAATGGGGCAGGCCATGTCAGAGTTACTTGTTTAAAAGACAAAAATTTAGTCCATTTCAATAAGTGATCTCAATAGCAGAAAAGATTAGATAAAATGAATTTTCCTTTTTTTAGTCAATATTTACCAAAAAAACAAAATATAAAAATGACATCTAAAAATATCATCCAAGTTAATGTTATATCATTAACAATAGGGAAAATATCTCATCTTTTTAAAAACCAAATTTTTCCCGTGATGCTACATGTATATGAATCATGGTACAGCAAAATATCCAAAGAATGAAAATTGTAGGTCCTTCCAAAGGGTGATTTGGGAGCTGTACACTGACTTATAAATAGTCTGTAGCATATTAGCAATTATTACTTTTATGCAAAAAGTGGCATTAAATATATCACCCCACTGGTGCATGGCTAGAAAAGGGAGTGAGCTAGTTATATCATGAAAGGAAGGGAAAACAAATGGACAACTTTTGTTCTGCTGTTATTCAGGTAATCTTCATATTCCTGGATGTAGATTCCTTCCTGAGGACTTCTAGGAATATAGGGACAAAATTCACATAGAATGAGAAGGCACTGAGGGGCACAGGTCTACATTGTTGGAGGAAGAAAGCATTTTAGTGAGATCACAGATCTATTCAAATAATAGTAAATATAAATAAGCTATATTCTCCTATTAAAAGCAAGAGGGGTACAGAACAGATTTTGAAATATCCAGATATTGCTTATAGGAAATAAATTTGTCACAATTATATGTAATTATACATAATACATAAATATATATGGATGCATATGCTATTCATTTAAAATACATCAGGCAACTGCTAGCTCAGAGAAAAGCTGGAGTAGTGGTAATAATATTGGGTAAACTCTAATTTATATCATAAACAGCTAGGTGGCACAGTGGCTAGAACACTGGACCTGGAGTCAGGAAGTTCTGAATTCAAATCTAACTCTAGACATTTCCTAGCTGTGTGACCTTGGGCAAGTCATGTAACTCCTATTGGCCTTCTTTTGTAAAATGGTGGGGTGGCTCACTGGAGATGGAAATGATGAAACACTCCAATTTCTTTGCCAAGAAAACCCCACAGACAAAGTTCATGCAGACACATAGAATTGGCCATGACTGAATAATAACAAATATTTAAACCAGAAAATATCAAAAGAGAAAAATAAGGATATCATATAATGTGGAAAGAGATATTAAATAAGGAAAAGATAAGAATGTTTAACTTAATGCATTAATTCATCAAACAAATTAATAAAATAATTATGGAAGTAACTATAAGAAGAAATAAATAGCAAGGCACTGTCCTACTCCATTATCATAATATCAGAAATCTAGTAAAAAGACTTAAAGAAATTATAGATATGATTTGCATATAACAGATATGAAGCAAGAACAAGATAATAGTACAGAGGTAATTAGAAAAAGATGATAAGGATCAGAGTAAGAACAGAGGAGAATATGAAAAATAGTGGAATTGACGAATTAAAACAGGAGCTATTTTTAAAACCAACATATTAATAATCATTAAAAATTTTCATTTTAAAAATGAGAGAAAATATATAGTCATTAGTATAAGAAATCAAAACAAGAGGTCAAAGCAAATCCTAAAAATATTAAGGCTATCATAAGGTCATGTGCTAACATGAGATTTTAAAGAAAATGGCTGTCTATTTGCAAAAATATAAATTATCAAAATGGGCACGACAGCAAGTAAATAACTTGAATAGATTCATGACAGAAAAAGAAATAACAAATCATTGGTGCAATGGAAAAGCACTAGCCTTAGAATCTAAGACCAGAGTTTCAGTTCAGATCTGTCACAATTTGAATGACCTTTAATAAATCACTTATCCTCTTTACAATTCAGTCTCCCCATCTCTAAAACAGAAGGTTTGGACTAGATGATCTCATAGGCCTCCTATAACTCTAAATCTATGATTATATTATCAATGAATTATCTTGCAAAATAACACTTGGATCTCTTGTTATATTTTCCAAACCTTCGAGTAATGCTTCATCTACTAAGTAGACAATTCCTAAATACTGGGAAAGGACAACTAAGTAGTATAGTGGATTAAGTACATTTAAATCTGGCCTCAGACCCTAACTATGTGACTCTGGGCAAGTCACTTAACCTCATTTGCCTCTGTTTTTCATCTGTCAAATGAGTTGGAGAAGGAAATGGAAAACAACTCTAATATCTCTGCCAAGAAAAACTACTGAACAAAAACAAATACTGAGGACTTTAAATCTCCTACTAATTCGTTTTATGAAAGAAATGCAATCTTGACTCTAAAGCCTAATAAAAACTACACTAAAAATGGAAATGATAGGTCAAAATTTCATTATCAAATATGTTAAAATGCTAAAAAATGTATAGGTAAAGTAAATAGATTGTAGTAAGTCATCATCAAAAAAAAATCATTCACGACAGTCAAGGATGTTTTACATCAGGAATGTAAAGTTCATTCAGTCTTGGAGAATGACTAATCTAACATCCCAAGAAAGCGCCACAAAATGTGTTTTCCAGTGCTTCATGCAGCATGTGAGTAGCTCTGACCTTCTGAAATCTATGCCAATGAATCAAGATGAGCAAGGAGCCAAGGTGATGAGAACATGATCCTAAGGACAGAGTGAAGCTGCCATTTGAAGGACAGCCTAACTACTTAAGGAGAGGCTCCTCCACCAGGTTAGTACACTAGGTGATGAATGCTTAAGCCATGGTTACCTTTTCTTATCTATCCTTTGAGGCAGGGGTCGGCAACCTTTTTGGCTGTGAGAGCCAAAAAAACACCACATTTTTTAAAATGTAATTTCGTGAGAGCCGTACAGTGCTCACAGTGCGGGCTCCTGTAACAGTGCCTGAAAAAAAAATTGACTTCATGGCTCCTGCAGAAAGAGCCACACGTTGTCAACCCCTGCTTTGAGGTATCAAAGTACAAAGTATAATAATCATCATGATTAGAGGTAGGAAAGTCTTAATAAAATACAGCATCCATACCCAAATAAAACACGAAAGAGAATAGGAATAAAGAAAAGAATCATGCTTCAACATAAATATTGTATTCTTGAAACACAAACCAAGGATTCAGAGTGTCTCAAAAGTCTTAGTGGAGTTTTAAGCTTTTTTAATTGCTTATAACTCCACTAATTCTTTTGGGATATTCTGTATAAATAATGGGGAAAAATCATTAGAAGCATTATTACGAAAATCATGCTAAAAACTGAAGGTTAAAAGATATGAAGGCAAAGATGATAAAGTCCAATTGATCATTTATAACATGTGCATAAATGGAAAAAATTAACTTTTACCATTTGTTTGACTTAGCATTAAAAATGCTAATAATTGCAACAAGATAGAAAACAAGAAAGGAGTGATTAGTGTAGATAACAAAGGATTAAAAATAATATTATTTTTAAATGACATACATGATGGTTTACTTAAATTCAATGAGCTAAAAAAATTAGACAATAATGATAAGGGTGAAGAATGGAGACTAATCCCTGCCAAAACAATTTGCAATCTTATATAACACTAAAAAAAGCCCAGAACCCATCATATGAAAACTGATCATCTATTTATTATAAGAATTTTTTTAAACCCATTAAATATTTGGGAATTAACTTATTTGGGCACATGTGACTATCATAAAGATAAGCATAAAATTATATTGCCATAAATGAATAAAAATCTAAACAACTAAAGGAAAAGTCAATGCTGGTGGATGATCTGAATAAACAGATTAAAAACAAGAATCCTCTGTAAATTAATTTATAGATTTAATGCAACACCAGTCAAAATAACAATATTCTTCTTTATAGAACTAAATAAACTCATAAGGAAATAGAAATGTTCCTGGGGAAGAATAGCAAGAGTTAATTTGAAGAAAGGGAAAGAATCTGATAAAGATGAACTTGTCATTCCTTATTTTAAAATGCATCATAAAGCAATTGTTATCAAAACCACTTCTAAAATTGTTTAAAAGAAAAAAAATCAAAAGGGATACACTAAAGCTAAAAATATAGGCTGTGGAAAATTAAAACTGGGGAAATTTTTTTTAACTTAATAAATGTTGAGAAAGATGGATAACAATGTGGTTAAAAATAAATTCAGATCCTCACCTCATACTATATATCATAAATAAATTTCAAATGAATGATAGGCCTAAACATAAAAAAGAACTATAAAAATGACAGGAAATGGAATGGATGAGATTGAAGGTAAGATGGATTTGATTACATAAAAATAAAAAAGATTTTGTAAAACAAAGTCATATTATAAAAATAAAAAGAAATATGAAATGTATAAGAAACCACTTAAATAGTCAAGGGAAAATTCCTGTCCCTATTGGAGAAATGGTCACATGATATAAATGGAGCAATTTACAAAAGAGGGTCCATATATTATTATTTTTTTTAACCCTTAACTTCTGTGTATTGGCTCCTAGGTGGAAGAGTGATAAGAGTGGGCAATGGGGGTCAAGTGACTTGCCCAGGGTCACACAGCTGGGAAGTGTCTGAGACCAGATTTGAACCCAGGACCTCCCATCTCTAGGCCTGATTCTCAATCCACTGAGCTACCCAGGTGCCCCCCCCCATATATTATTTTTAAAAGTTATGGCAATGCAAATCAAAATTACTTCTAGTTTCAATGTCAAGAAAAAAAGCATTTATTAAGCAGCTATTGTGTACAATGAAAGATACTAAGCTTATATTGGGGATACAAAGAGAAGGAAAACCAGTTCCTGTACTCAAGGAGCTTACATTCTAATGGGTAACAATCAATAATAAGATATATACAAGATAAGTAAAGAGTAGATTTCAGATAGAAAACATTAGCATTTAGGAAGATAAGAAAAAGTCTTATGTAAAGGAACCCAAGGAGAATAAGAGATGGAGGTGAGAAGAAGAATAGCTCAAGCAAAGACACAGAGTGCTCTGTGTGAATATCTGCAATCAATCAATCAGTCAGTCAGTCTTTATTAAGCAAAAGCAGGCCAATGTAGGGTATGTGGAGGGTAATAAAGTGTAAAAACCCTTTCAAGGGTTTCAACCTCTCAAGGTAAGAAAGGGTCAGCTAATGAAGTTTATATCTGATCCTGGAGGAAATTGGGATCTACTAGAGCTTATTGAATTGAGGATGGGATAGGGGGAGAGTGAAATGATCAGACTTACTTTTTAGGAATATCAAATTGAAAAAAATAACTAAAAGTGACAAAAACTTCTTCATTATGTTAATACATTGTTGGTGGAATTGCATACACATTGGTAGTATCCAGATGATGAGCAATCTGGCAAGGTATGGCATGCTTTTGACCCAATGACCTCATCATATCAAATATATCTTAAGGATACCATTTAACAAAAAGCTATGAAATGTATTTTTGAAACAAAAATGGCAACATTGTTTATACCTGTAAACAACCTAAATGTCAAAGTTAGTGAATGGCTAAAAAAGTTGTGCCTTATTGTATACTATATATTCTATTACTATATGGCATAATGTCACGCAATTTAAATTTTTTTTGTTTCGCTTTCCAAGTCTTATATACAGTTTATCCTTCAAATTATCTTTCCTACAATATTGGAACTGAATCCCAACCCTCACCCTTCATTCCCCTCAGCATGCTGCAATCTAGTTAAACTGACTTTCTCTGTTTCTCTCACACATAGCACTGCATCTCTTGACACTCCCTCTTTACCTCAGCTGCATCAAGGACCTCTCTTCCATTAAGACCATGCTTTCCAGTTAATGGTTCGAGAACCCCTTGTACCTTCATGATGATGGTCCAAGGGATTTGTGTTAAACATTCTCTAATGGTGTCATCAGCAGTAAATAATTGCAGAATATTATGCCTAGTAGATCAAGTTACCCTGTTGTTATTGAAAGGGGTATGAGGAAGCAAAAAAGGTTGTGAACCACTGCTTGAAGACAGAGCTCAGGCAACATCTTCTGCCTGAAGTTTTTCTTAATCCTCCCTTCTCACAATTACTAATGCCATCCTTCATAAGCTACTTTGGACTTTATTATATAGTACATATTTGTATTTATTCACTTGTTGTGTTGAGTTGTTTCAGTCATGTCTGACTTTCGGTGATCCCATTTGGGGCTTTTCGGCAAGGAAATTGGATTGGTTTGCTATTTTCTTCTATAATTCATTTTATAGATGAGGAAACGGAGGTAGGCTGGGTTAAATGACTTGCTTAGGGTCTCGTAGCTAATAAATGTCTGAAGTCAGATTTGAATTCAGATGAGTCTTCCTGACTCTAGACCTGGTGCTCTATCCACTATGCCACCTAGCTGCCCAATAACTTTATGTTCATGCTGTCTATATTTGTATATGTACTCATCTCCTCCATGGGAATGGAATCTCCTTGAAAGTAGGGATTATTTCATTCTTTGTCCTTGGATTCCCAATGCTTATACTTATATGAGATGGACTGGATTTTAAGCTAAGGAAACAAGCAAAGCATACATCTTTGAAATGGAATTGAGAACAAGCCCAGAAGAATCTTCAGGATACTGAGTAGATGGGAGGTAATTTCAGAGGGAAAGGAAGTAGCAGCTGAGGACATGAGGAAAAGGCTCTTGTAAAAGATGAAATGAGATTTAAAGGAAGCCAGGAAACTAAGGGGTAAGGAGGGAGGGCATTTAGAGCATGGAAGACATTGTAGATGCCTAATAAATACTTGTTGAATGACTGATGGAAAATGATTACTTTGAAAATTAGTATGAAATCTTCAGACGGGTGTGTGAAGTCTTCAAAATAAGTGTAAAAAATAACTACAACTTTATTTATTTAAACAGATAATGAATTTTAATTTAAATTGAACTTAAATTTAAACCAATATTGAATATGGGTTCTAAGGCAGAAGAGCAGTAAGGGCTAGGCAATGAGGGTTAGGGGACTTGCCCAGGTTCATACAGCTAGGAAGTATCTGAGTTCAAATTTGAACCCAGGACTTTGCATCTCTTGTCTTGGTTCTCAATCCACTGAGCCCCCCACCCCCACTATAAATTTCTAACTGGAGCATCTTGCCCCAAACTTTCATTTGAATAACTTACCTGCAGGATGGTACTGATATTCTTCTCTTTAAAAAAAAGACCTTAAATGTTAAACATATGTGACACAGATCATTTTTCCAGAAGCCAAATAGTACATATATGTGAGCCTGAGAATACAACTTGGAGCAGGTAGGCATAGAGTTCTGGGCTTAGATAGTACCAATAATAGCTTTTTAACATTCTGCTTAGGCAAAATGGCAAGGCCCACATTTCTCATTTCCATCTGCTTCCAAGGATGATTCCATGGCAATACACATTTGAAAACAGGTGCACTGCCTGGAGGAAAATTGACTTGGAATATTTTTGAGAAGTCAAAACAGAGGAGAATCTACCTCATTAGCAAAGCAGAAATCTTATCTTTTCCACATTAGGACAACTGGATCTTCCTTGAAAAATGGCAGGCCTGGTGAATGCCTCCAGGGAGCACAAAGATTTCTGTTGAGTTTAAAGAAATGTTCTGGTGACTCATTTTTCCAAATCCAATTTGAAAAGTAAGTAGGTAGCAAGGAAGGAAGGAAAAAAGCAATTATTAAGCATCTACTATGTGCTAGATACTGTGTCAGGTGTTTTACAAATACGATCTCATTGATCCTCATAAGAACTCTGGAGACAGGTGCTATTATTAGCCCCATTTTATAGTTGAGAAAAATGAAGCAGGCAGAGGTTAAATGATATGCTAGGCAGTTAGTAAGGGTCTGAGATTGGATTCGAACTCAGGTCTTTTTGCATCCAGGCTCAGTGCTCTAGCTGTGTGACCCTGGGCAAGTCATTTAACTGCTAGTTGCCTGACAAAAAGGATCCACTGGAGACAGAAATGGCAAACCACTCCATTATCTTTGCTAAGAAAATCCCTCATTGAGCCACAAAGAATTGTCCATGACTGAACAACTACACAATAACATTGGTGCCCTAAAGACCCCACATTTTGGAATGTTACAAAATAGTATGTCTTTGACACAATTGCAATAGGGTGGCACCTATACTCCATTCCACACCCTTAAGCACTTATACATACATGCTGGAGTTGGCATCAAGAACACCTGAGTTTGAATCCTTTCTCAGACACTTGCTAACTTGGTGACCATGAACAAATCACTTAATCTTCCCCAGCCTCCATTTCTTTATCTGAAAAATGGGAATGATACTAGTGTATAGGTCATGAAGTTGTTACCCAAATGGGTAAACACTTTGCAAATGTTAAAAGAATGTAAATAAAAATGCAAATGTAAATAAAAATATTACGTTATAAATGTTAGCTAATATTAGTTCCACTCTTTGAAGTGTTAGAACCTCGGGAAAGACTTTGAAGATGTATTCAAATGGAGATGGCAATGTAAAGGTCAAAGGCTAGAGACCGAACTTGTGATTTCACTGGTCCTGGGAACACTCAGATGAGGAAACTCCTTCTGCAAATACAGGAACCTTATTTGTAGCTTAAGAGCTGAGAATTGCCTGAGACACTAAGAAGTTTGCCCTCACATCTATCAGATTGGCAGAAATCTGACAATTGGCAACATTTTTTCCCCAAGGAGGAAATAATTTACTTAAGGTAAAATGATTAAAAAATGTTTACTTGCAAATCTATTTTTTGATCATGGAATAGGCTAACATTGCTTTCTGTTCAGAAGCTATTCTGGGTCAGCATAAAGCAACTGGGAAATGGCAGAGGCTGTGGGAGGACAGGTACACTAATGCACTATTGATGAAGACATATATTGCACCAATCCTTCTAAAAAACAATCTGGAACTATACCCAGACAAAAATAGTACTATAGATTTAGAGGCAGGAGGGATCTTAGAGAACATCAAATCCAACCTCCTCATTTTGCAGGTCAGAAAACTGAGGCACAGAGAGGTTATATCAAGGCGGGTCTTCTTATTTCTAAGTCCAGTGTGACAACAGGCTGCTTCTCAGGGATATACTTCAAAGAGATGAAAGAGAGAGGGGAAAAAAATCCACATTCACAAACATATTTGTAAGGGAATCAGTCTTCAGCACACCTAATCTCAGAAAATAGGCTGAATAATGAGGTATTAAAATAACCACAGGAGTGCAACTAAGCCCAGTGATCCCTTTATGAGGAGTTAAGTCCTTCCATTGAATCAGAAAGGAAGCAACACCATTGGATGAAGAATCGTGGACCATTTTTCTGGGTGGCCTTTAAAAGTTGTTTCGGTGAATCTGAGAACAGAGACATAAGGAGGAAAATAGTTTCTGGCAAGGTACATAGAAGATGTATTGAGCTAGTGAAGGGGAAGCCTGTGAGAAGCAAGGTAGAAATGTGGGCAAGAGCCACCACAAAGGAAGGAGCCAGGTCTCTGTAAACAAGGTTTCTTGGGCAGATGAGACAAGAAGAGTGTCAGGATAGAAGCTGGAATGCTAAAACCCCTCTGGACTACCTAACCCAAGGCAACAATCTTGTGTCTATTTTCTCCCCTTGGGTTGTGCCATGGAAACCTGTATGAAAGAATACAGAGGAAGTCTGTTTGTCTTCTTTGTCTCTATAAAGTGTTAACCACAGATCTTGGCTAGTTTGTACCTACTTATTAAAAATGCATTTGGTAAGAAGCAAATGAGGGGAGAACATCTCCAGATGAGGTGGGGAGGGGAGAGACAGACAGACAGACAGACAGACAGACAGACAGACAAAGACACACAGAGAGAGACACACACAGAGAGAGAGAGACAGAGAAAGAGAGAAGGGAACAGGAGAGAGAGAAAAATAGAGAAATTTAACAACAAGATGTTTTACCACAGCACTGTTTGTGTCTGGGGTCTTGGAGCTAAAAACAAAGAGAGAGCATTACAGATCTTTTGATAAGACTTCCCAGAACAGAGAAAGAATGTTTTTGCCTGGAAACCATCTAGACTGACTTATTAGCCAGGGAGGGTGAGGAAGGAGCAAATAAGAGTGGTTGAATAACTTCAAAGATACACAAACAACCTACCAGAGTTATAGAAGCATCATTAACATTTATATAGCTCTTTAAGATATACGAAATGCTTTACAAATGTTGTCTCATTTAATTCTCATAGCAACCTGAGGAGATAGGGGCAATTATTATCACCATTTTACAAATAAGGAAACTGAAGCAAGCATAGACTATATGACTTACCCAGGATCATAGAGCAAA
The DNA here is from genome assembly GCF_016433145.1 of Gracilinanus agilis. Classification (NCBI taxonomy): domain Eukaryota; kingdom Metazoa; phylum Chordata; class Mammalia; order Didelphimorphia; family Didelphidae; genus Gracilinanus; species Gracilinanus agilis. The sequence goes on from NC_058130.1 coordinate 191,552,651, forward strand.
AGAATGTCTGAAGTTGGTTTTGAATTCAGGTTTTCCTGGCTCCAAGTCTAGTGCTCTATCCACTGTGCCATCTAGCTGCTTCCTACCACTTAGAGCAAATACGTTTATAATAGCACATTTCATGGTAGGAAAGAAATGGAAACGAAGGGGATGCCCATTAATTAGGCAATGGCTAAAATACTTTGTGATATATGAATGTAATACAATGTTATTTCACTATAAGAAATAGCAAATATGATGGATGCTAAGAAACCTGGAAAGATTTGTATAAACTGATATGGAGCGAAGTGAACAGAACTAGGAGAACACTGCAGTGACCATCCATTGCTTCAGAAGTCTGATGATGGAGCATGTCTCCTACCACTTGGCAGAGAAGTGTGATGAACAAGAGGTGCAGAATAAGTCATATATTTTCAGATATGGCAATGAGTTGTTTTGCTTTCCTTGACTATACTTTTCTGTTGTGAGGGTCGGCTTCTATGTATGGTGGGGGAGTTAATGGATAGTAATAAAGATTCAAACAAAAAGAAAAAAAGGAAATGTCATTTAAACATTAAAAATACATAGTAAACAACAGAAAGTAGTTATGGTATACTTTTAAAATAAAATATGAAAATAATTTTAAAAATATGTACTTTAAAAAATCCCCCAAGATGTATTTGATAAGAGTTCAGTTACCTCTATAACATTGTTTTCTCATCTTTGTATGTTGAAGTGTTCATTGTTGTTAAGTTCATAATGATAACTGCAATTTTTAAAAATAGGGTTCCATCATTGTACCAAGAGACCGAAATATTATGGGATGATCATATATAATCAACTTTGCTATTGATAGCAATGCAATGATCCAGGACAATCCCGAGGGACTTATGAGAAAGAAACTATCCATATCCAGAGAAAGAACTGTGGGAATAGAAATACAGAAGGAAAACTTTTGATTTTCCACTAGTTTATATGGGTATTGACTCTGGAATTTGGTTTTAAAAAGATTATCACAAAAATGATTAATATGGAAATAGGTATTGAGTGATAATACATGTACATCCCAGTGGAACTACTTGTTGGCTCTGGGAGGGGGAAAGGGGAAAAGAGGAGAGTAAGAACATGACTCACATAACCATGGAAAAATACTTAAATAAAATAAAAACAAAACAAACAAACAAACAAACAAACAAACAAACAAATAAATAAATAAGAGTCTCACCCTGTGGTTTTGGTCCTTGACCCTGGGTCAGGTATCTGAAGCATCCAGCCTATTATGCTGACTGAAACTGTCTTCATGCTTGTAGGAAAGCAAAATGCCTGAGGCTTTTTCATTCTGGTCTAGAGACTAGCTTTTTTTTTTCTGCTTACTGGTTTGGACCTCAACCCTGATGCCATGTCTGCCCTCTGGACATTGCAGCTTTAGTGCCTACTCAATTTCTTATATACTAGACATGTCCTTTGTCTCTATCCCTTGGGTGTTGGTTTTTGTTAGTTGGTGTTTTTTTTTTTTGCCTCAGTATTGATTATATATCAGACAAATCTTTTGCTCCTATTCCTGAGCATTCATTAATTGTCTGGCCCAAGAGCTATCTCTATAGACTCCCCAGTGCCCCCAAAGCCCCAAATTATCCTGTAAATCACCTAGACACATTCCTTATCCCACCCTGCTCCCATTACTATTCTTCAACTGAGCAGAACACCAGGTAGGGTAGGACAGTTGCTTTTGTTATGCTATATAGAAGCCATAGCCAGCTTTCAAAAGTAGCTGTTCCAATAGCTCATTTGTAAACCAAAACACAGAAAACATTTCCCCAAAGAAAATGCATTATAAACATGAGCTCTGTTCCCAGGCTTTTCTCCAAAGGTCTGTTACCTGAGAATCAGCCCAGTTAAATTTATAGGCTGGACACCATATTTCCTTGGCTATGAATGTAAGAAATTGTGATCTACATGAATAGGTTCATAGATTTGGATATGGAAAAGACCTCATATCCATCTAATATCACCCCCTCCACGTTAATTTATAGATTTAGACCTGAGAGAGGCCATGACCATCTATTTAAACCTCTCGTTTTACAGATGGGGAAACTATGGCCTGGAAATATAAATGTTGTCTTCCCTAAAAAAAAAAAAAAAAAAAAAAAAAAAAAAAAAAGATGGGGACTCCCTATCTTCTCAGGATGGAAGTATAGGGCTTACTCATAGACCTGATATCACTCTGACATAGAATTCAAATTTGACCTGTGCTGTTTCTGACCTAGATGATTAGTTCAACCATTGTGGGTGACCTGAAGTTTTACCCTTTGCATCTAAGGACTCATCATATGATATTGGTCTTAGTGCAGATACCAGATTGCGTTAGGGTACAGCAGCTCGGAACTCCTGGAAAGATAGGGAGTGCCCATCATTTTTTTTAAAGGGAAGAGAACAGAATAGCTGGTTTAATTGGAAAGCGATGAGAAGATACATGAAGATTTCCATAAAAATTTTAAAGGGCCAGTGCGGGCATTTTTAGAGTATTTAGAGGCTAATGACACTAATTCTTCATTATGTCTAATGGAACCTTAAGGCTTACCTTTTCTTTGATACATTAACATTACCAGTCAAAACTAGATTCTGTTTTACCCTGTGAGTCACAAATGGAACAAAGATAAAGTGAGGAAGAGAAAATTTCCCAAGAGAACCAAGTAAAAGAGAGAAGAGAAAAGAGGAGAGGAGATGGGTTAAAAGAGATTTTGTGTAAGTTTGGAAAAAAAGGTCACCTGAAGACCCCTAGATGCTTTAGTGCTACAGAGAAGGCCAATATTTTGAGAGTTGCCTCTTGAACAGGAATATTTCCTTCCCATCTCTGTCCATTTTGGAAGTAGCAATAAAGGGGAACATGAATGCAGTTTTGTAGAGAGTATTTAGACATATCAGGAAAGAACCCTAGGTATGGCAGAAATGGTTTTGGAGGCAGTTGGAGGCCAGTTAGGCAGTAGTGTAGAAAGAGGGAGTCATTTCAGTGAGAATACACTTAAGAATTGCCCAAGGGACCAGCTGTGTGACCCTGGGCAAGTCACTTGACCCCCATTGCCCACCCTTACTGGTTTAAAATTTCCACCTAGGAGACAATACATAGAAGTTAAGGGTTTAAAAAAAAATAAAATAAAAAAATAAATAAAATAAAAAAGAATCTGGACATCTGGTCTTCAATCCCCTAATTTTATAGATGACTTACAGAGAAGTACAGGAACTTGCCAAAGTCACCCCAGAAGTCAGTGAATTGACAGAGACAGAAACTGAACCCAAGTCCTCTTACTCCAAATCCAGCAATCGTTCTTCCCCCCCAACCCATTGTGTTGTTGTTTAGTCATTTCAGTTGTATCTGACTCTGTGACTCCATTTGGAGTTTTCTTGGAAGAGATACTAGAGTGGTTTAAAATTTCCCTCTCCAGCTCAGGAACTGAGGCAAGCAGGGTTAAGTGACTTGTCCAAGGTCACACAGCTTAAGTAAGTATCTGAGCCCATTTTCGAACTCAGGGAGCTGTGTCTTCCTAACTCCAAACTCAGCACTCTACCCATTGCATCACCTCGTTCCTTCTCTTTTCACTGTATTATGTTACTATCATATATCATGCTCAGTTCAAGAGTGATTTGAAGAGTAAAAGTGAGAGCAGGTGAAGAGTGGGAGGAATTAGATCCAGAGATAGCTGGAAGCCCAAAGTCATCTGCTCTCACTTTTACTACTTTTACTACTTCTGAAATCTGTTAACCTAAGTATCTCCTAAAAGGCACAACTATTGCCTACCATTATGACTTTCCCAGAGTCAGCCTCTAACCACATCAAAGCCACCTCCTCCAGCATCCTGGCTATTTTCTTCTCCTATCCATCCTCCACACAGCTGCCAAAGTTATATTTCTAAAGCACAGGACTGCTCATGTGACTATCCTGTTCAAGAAGACTCCTTATTATCTCTAGGATGAAATACAAAAATTCTTCTGTTTGGCATTTGAAGCCTGTCACCATCTGGCTTGAGCCTACCTTTCTAGACTTACTGCAAATTACTCCCTTTTATATAATCTTTAATTTACCCAAACTAGCCTACCTGCTGTTCCTCAAACATGATGTTCCATGGCTCCATTACTCCGCTCAGTCTGCATCCCGTATCTGGAATGCACTCCTTTTCTACCTCTTAGAATCCCGATAGCTTTCTAAACTTAGCTCAAGTTACACCTATATGAAGTTTCTTGAACTCAACCTTCCTCCCTAATTACCTTATATTTACAATGTACATATTTTGTGTCCACTTATATGTGTGCCTACTTTCACTCTCAGTAGAATGTAAACTCCTTGAAGGTAGAGAGTATTCTGTTTCACTCTTTGTATCCTTATTGCTTAGCACAATGCTGAGAGCAGAACAAGCACTTAAATGTTTATGCAGAACAAGCACTTAAATGTTTATTAAATTGAATTAAATAATAGGCTCAATACATTCTTAATGATTGGCCATAAAATTCTCCTCTTTTGATCTCTAATTGAATGCTCCCCCATTCAATTACCACTAAGGTATTGTATGTGCCTAATTTTTCAGAAAGATGGTAGAAAAGAATTGGTAAATTAGATCTCAACTTATATTGTCACGAGGCAAGAGGAAACATTTTAAAGAGAGATTATGTGTCATATAAAGCTATAGAGAAGAAAAAAAAATAGCACACGTCCATCTAAAATGTCCTCAAGAACTTCTCTACTAGCAGCAATGCAAGGATCCAGAGCAAGGCTGAAGGACTTATGAGAAGGAAAACTAGCCACATTCAGAGGAAGAACTGTGGGAGAAGAAACACAGAAGAAAAACAACTGCTTGAACACATGGGCTGATGGGGATATTATTGGGGATGTAGACACTAAACGATAACTCTAGTCCAACTATCAATAATATGGAATTGGGTCTTGATCAATGATACATGTAAAACCCAGTGGAATTGTGCGTTAGCTAAGGGGGAGTTAGGGAGGTTTGGGGGAGAGGGAAAGAACATGAAACATGTAACTATGGGAAAATATTCAAAATAAAAATAAAAATAAAAAGTCTCTATTTAAAAATTAAATAAAATAAAATGTCCTCAAGAGCAGAAATCAATAGTGGAAACATTTCAGGTCTGAAAGCAGCTACCCTATAAGGGATTATATAGGTCAACCAGTACTATATATCATCCACTAAACCAGAACAATTTGGTTGCTAAATAAATGATTCTTGAACTCATATAGAGCTGAAAATGACCTCAAAGGCCATCCACTTCAACCTCTTCATTTTATAAATGAGAAAAATTGGGACCTGTATGATGAACCAACTTGTCCAAAATAACACAGGTGCCAGCATTAATATTCAAGCCAAGGTCCCCTGATTCAAAATCCATTGCCTTTTTCACTGCATCACACTGTCTTCATTAATTGAATGGTTGAGTCTTGGCAGTTAGTGATGAGAGATAATGGGGAAAGTTAGCAGGCAATTAGTCTTTTGTACATATAGGATTCTGAAAAAGTATTTGTAAATCAGGGCACCGAACTCAGGTTCTTTTTTCCTTATCTAATTCAATGTGTCAGAAGGAATGGATGAAAAGCATGGATTAAGGACTCATTAATGCCAAATACTAAAGACACAAATACTAAAAAGCAAGACAGTATCTGTCCTCAAGAAGCTTATATTCTAACAGAGGGCAACGACACAAATAGGGGAATGTTGTGCAGGGATTTTTTTTTCCTTTCTTTTTTTTTTCTTTTTTGGTCTAAGAAGTCAAAGGGAAAATATATGAAGCCAAAGGATAAATCGACTACCTGGCTCTTTCCAGAAGCAATGGTGGTGTTAATTTGATTAAACAACAGCTTAGCTTAAGGGTAGAGTTCCAAAATGGAATGATTAAGTCCCTCAGGAGGATTAGCACTACTGATCCAAAGAACAGAACTTCATTTAGCTTTTTCCTTATTGATGTGTCCTATTTGTATAAGATCAATATATCTTGCCCCTTCTAAACAAAAAAATGTGAAGATCGTGGAAAAATGAACACATCTGACTTTGAATATTGTATCATAGAAAGAATAATGGATTCAGAATCTGAAAGGTTAGGTTCAAGTCCTGACTCCAACACTTACCAGCTGGGTGACCTTAAACAAATAGCTCTGTATTATCTGTAAGACAGAGAAAACTACTGCTTGCCCAGGTTACTTCACTGTTTTGTTGCAAGAAAGTATGCCTTGTAAACTATAATAAGGGCTATATAAATGTAAGTGACTATTATTGAGTATGCAAGAGCTTTACTAAATGGGAAAGATTAATTTGCAAAAACTAACAATTTTTTCTCCATAAGTAATAGTGCGTTCAAAGAAAATTGTGGGCATCCAGATAATCAGTAGAGCTGTTGAATCCCACACAGAAACTCCTTCCTGAATTTCAAAGCTACTAGTAGCTGTTAAAATGATAACTGCATATGAGCCAACTCAATCAGGAACTATGAAGTTACTGTCCAAAAATGGAAGTCTTTTTTTTTTTAACCTTTACCTTCTGTCTTAAAATCACTACTAAGTATCAGTTCTAAGGTAGAAGAGTGGTAAGGGCCAAACGATGGAGGTTAAATGGCTAGGCTATGGTCATAATAGCTAGGAAGTGTCTGAGTCTATATTTGAACCCAAGACCTCCTTTCTCCAGGTAAAAATGGAAGTCAATCAAATGTAAATAGGAAAATTTTTGAATAGTAACAGTATCTGCAAAACTCAATAGACCTAGAAAGATAAAGGTCTGTCAAGTATACACCATTCTACCTCCCACCTCCCCATGAACAAAACTACCCTTATGTTTCTTAGAAAATCTAGGTTATTAACAGTATGGCATAGGCTCCAGACCTTTTCAATTTACTTCTATCCGGCAAGCATTTATTAAATGTCTACAGTGTGGAAGGCACTGGGTTAGAAGCTTGGGATTTAGACATTTAAGATTCACTGCCCTCAAGGGGCTTACAGCTCAATAGCAACTCAATTCACAATTCAAGGCAGTTAGTTTGGATGTGTTTATGGAATTCAGCATTTAGGGAGGCCCTACTATGTGCAGGTCTTGTCCCTCAAACATACACACACAGAGCATAGTAAATCCTAGTAACTCCCCATGCCCTCCAGGCTCAAATAAAAAATGCTCTGTTTGGCACTAATCTTCACAATCTGCATCTTTCCCCCCCTTTCAGACTCCTTATTCTTTCGCCCCTACATCTACAAACTCGATGATCCAGCAACATTTGCCCCCTTACTGCTCCTTAGGCATGATATACTCCATGTCACCACTCATGCTTTTTACACTACTAGGAAGGCTCTCCCTTCTCATCTCCGACTTAGTCTCCTTCAAAACTCAGTTCAAATCCTGCCTTCTGCAGGAGGTCTTTCCTGGTCTCTCCTTCCCATGTCCTCTACATCCCTCAGTCCTAAGATAACCTGACCATCCTCTGTATGTATCACATGTGCTCATAGTGGCTTGCATATTGTCTCCCCTATTGTAATGTGAACTCCTTGAGGGGAGAACCAATGAGTTTTGCCTTTTTTTGGATCAGCGGCACTCATCACAGCTCTTGGTAAATAATAATTGTGTAATAAATGCTTATCAGCTGACCAATTGAAATTGGGACCCTCAAACTCCTGCTTTTGAGGCACATATCTTGGAAGAGCTACAGATACATAGCCTGTTTGGTAGTTTTAATATATTTTACTTCTTTTGATATTGGGGGGAGCAAATAAAGGACTAGAAGATTATTTTGTTAAACCAGGTGCAGAGGATCAATTCCATTATGTAATGCTAATGTGATTGAATGGAAAAGTAGTATAAAGAGAAGAGGAAGTGTTTTCCCAGTGGGTGGGGGCAAAGCCAAGAGACTACCTAGATAAATCCATAGAGACACACCTCCAGGTGAAGGGACCAAGAACAGACACAATAGGAGTGGAGCTAAGGGACAGACTTTGTAGCCAGCTCTCAATGGACCATCCTCTAGTACTGGGTAGAGTATATAATTATCAAAGTGCGCATGGGATTGTTAGTGGTCCTTGTTGTTGCAGAAGATCAGGCAAATAGCCAATAGCAATTCCTGGTGATAATAGAAATATTATGTTGTATATATGATAATGAAAAACATAATACTATCTCTATCACTGAAGGTATAACCACTAAACCTTAATCTATTTCTGTCAGCTAGGTCAGATGCTTAAAAATAATACCACAAAGTTATTTCTAATATATAATTTAAAATAGCATACACAGTGGATTAGCAATGTGGAGTCAAAGAATTTCAGCATTTTCTTTATTCTTGAAAATAAAATTATTTTTATGCTTAAACTCTTCTAGTGTCTTAAAACCAAGCCAACTCTGGTATAAAGGATGCTACTAAAATTTTTTTAAGCATATATTACAATGAGACATCATGGCATAGTATATGGAAAACCAACTTCAAAGCCAAGAAAACCTGGGTTTTAATCCTGACCCTGACACATAATGGCTGTCTGACTCTGGGCAAATCTTTTCACTTCTCCAAGCACAAAATAACTCTCTAAGACTATAAATAGCAGAGAAAGTGCCAACCTGCATTTGTAGAGGGAGTGTCCTCACTTGGAATGTTCTTATTACAATGAAATCATTGATCAAGTATCTGTTTCTATGTGTTACAATTGTCATAAGGAAAGGTTTACACATAAATGTTTAAATAAATGTTATTTTTTATTTTAAAAAATGTTATTTTTTATTTATTCTGATTCAGTATCAGGGACATCTGCATGAAAACAAGACTCCTTAAGAGTAAGATTTCTCAAGGACTTGTCTGTTTACAGACCTCTACTCACAATGATAATTCATGGTATCGTCAATAGATGATTATACTTTTGATGGCAAAAAAACCAGTGGAGAGTTTTGATAAAGCATGAAAAATGATTGTGATTCATGCAAGTATTCTAAGTAGACATCACGGCTGAATAAAATATGACTAACATGGAAAATATGATTGAAAACTTGAAAATATAGGATTTAGATCCAGAAGGGACCCTAGCGATTATTTAGTTGACCCCTATATTTTACAGATGAGAAATGTTAGGTTCGAGTAAATCAGTCAGTTAATAGTTAGTAAGCATTTGGTAAGCACTTACCATGTGCCAAGAATTGTGAAAGTAGACAAACTGACTAGCACAAAAATCACACAAATAATAAATAGTAGAACCAATCACTTTGACTTAAATTTGAGTATTCTTCTCCTTATGACACACTCTCTTTATATCCTTTTATATCAACAAAAGTAACTAATAGGAGACATATAGTTTCATATATAGTTATATAAGAAAAAAACTGATCTATTAAAAGAATTAGAAATTATGCATACATTCAGAGACATACATATTTGCTTTATTGTGTAGCTAATTCTTTTATATTATAGCCTTTTGTGGCATGGGTTAAAACAAATGTCTTTCCTGAATTTGCAAATACTTTATTAAGTTAAAAAACCTGATCAGAACAGTGCAATTTAAATATTATCTTATCCTTGTCAATCTTTGATTCTCTTTGGGAAATATTCAAGCAAATGTTATCAGTGCTACTGATTCTGTGGTTAAACCATTTTTACTTTATACTGGGAAACTTACAATGTTCCTAAGGAGAGTTATTTTCCATTTAATGGAGTTTCTGTCTAGAGTTATCTTAAATTTTCTTAATATTTTCTTCAACCATGCTGTCTACATGGTACACTTGTATGACATCAAAATCTTTCTTCATAATTCCTCAGTTCTCACTGATTTTTTTAAACCAAAGATATAATCGTTTATTTGTAACATTGTGAATTGTCATTTGTGAAAAGAAATTTGTAAACAGATGAAGTCTAAGAAATTTTAATCTTAAGAGATCTTGTTTTCATGCAGATGTCCATGCTACTGAATTGAAATAAAAATGGAACTTTCCCCATAAATACTGTAATAAATTCTTAAAACAAAATTAAAGTAGCACCTGCAGCTCTCTATACCTTCCATAAAAATTTGTTTCAACTCTCCTAGCCAGATTAATGTTAAACTTCAACGTCAAGGGGAAAAAAAAATCCTGAAAACTATAAGACAGATATCAGGGAAATTAGAATATGATATATACAATTATAGTCACAAGTTCAGAATAATCTGCCCAGATTTGAAGGCAAGAGTTGTATATTTGCCAATTGTTGGGATTTTGAGGAATTTACTAAGAGGCATAATTAAAAGGCTTTGAAAATCAGTCAGATGTGCAAGTTGTAATGATAAGAATTTAAAATAATTAACTTTTAAAACCAAGTTAAATCAGTTTTACTATATAAATGCAAGAACTTTCAGGGCAATAATAATAGTATTTACATAGTGTTTTAAAACTTTCAAAGCAATGTACATGCTATCTCACCGTTAGTAAAATTATTACATTATTTCAGAAATGCTTGAGATAAGCAAAGAGAAAAAAGAAGCATTCAGAGGAGGAAGTTGTAAGGAATAATCAAAGAAAAGTTCCTCTTCTTAAAGGGAGGCTCAAAATTTGAGGAAAGTTTCATGATTAGTAGTAAGATATTTTGTTTTGGGTAGTTTTGCTTCATTTTTGGTAACAAAACTAAAAGTGAAAATAAGAAAGACTGAATTCCCTGTCAACAAATCAAATATTATTTCTACAAAAAAGCATAAGAAAAGACAATTCTAATAATTGTAAAGCCAATATAATGAAAATGTCCCACAGAGTAAATTAAAAACAAAAATCAACAATATGTTGTTTAAAAATAATACTTAATCTGGAAAGATTTGAATTGAAGGTTAGACTTATATTTGTCATGCTAAAAGCTCACTCATGAAAGCAATAGCTTTGCCTGGACTGACAAAATTAAATTTAGGCTAAAAAGTATTCGATGATATATTGTCGATGCCATGTTATGTTAAAAGCTTTGGGTCAAAATGGAAGCAAATGAATTTTCACTATATATATATATATATATATATACATATGTACCAAATAATTTTGTAGTGAAATGTATAGAAAAGCTCACAGTCTTGAAAGAAGGATTAAATGGCACCTTACAAGGAGTCAGAGACAATAGAAAAATTCCAAGAAGGGTATAAAAGTTAAACAAAGATGAAATTGCACAAACTAAATAGGATTTGAAATCAACTAAATTTATAAGATACACAGAGAAAACTAAATGGAACAAGTAAACAATATGATTTTCAAAAAGTATAAGAACAAAAAAAGGCTTCTAGACTTCCGGTTAAGATGGCGGCAGAGTAAGGAGCAGCTGCTCGATCTCTCCTGACCGAACCACACAGAACCCCTCAAGGGGAAATAAAAACGAGTCCAGAGGAACGAAGGAACCCCACAACAGGGCGCAGCATTGAAGGTACGCAGAATCGGGGCATTTCCACACTTTAAAGGGGTGAAACAGTTCACACTAAAACTCGAGAGGAAGAAGCCCCTCCCCCACCCCCCACACCGCACAAGCCGGTAAACAGGACTGGGGCAACCAGATAATCACTGGCAGCCCCTGAGCCGTACCTGTGCGCTGCAAGACGAGGGACCCCAGGTGGCTGGGACTCTCCCTGAGCGTCCACGTGGGTGAAGGCACCGCCTCCGGCCAGGACAAAGGCCCCTAAAACTCGGCCTTTCCCAAGCACTGAAGGCATTGCCTCAGGGGCGAATAAAGATCTCCAGCCCACGGACTTTCACTACCTTCTGCGGGGGTGAAAGCAGGGCCCTAAGAGCAGCAGCGCAGGCAAAGGCAGTGCCCTAGGCTTGGATAACGATCTCCAGCCCAGGCTTGGACCTCCAGTGAGGACCCGGTGCAGACGTGAGCGTGGCTGTGGAAGCAGCCCCAAAGACTGCTGAAGGAACCTCGGGCAGAGGGGCAGACCGGGAACTACCAGGAGGCCTGACCCCGAGGACAAGGAGACCGGAGCCCCCCCCCACCCCCACCCCATCCCGAGCTTGCAAGGCCCAGGCAGACCCGGAGTGCAAAGACAAAGCGGGAAAGGGGCGGGGCTAACAATGGCCAGCAATAAGGAAGTCCAGAAGAAAAGGACCATCAAGAGAAATTCTGGAACACTGGACAACTTCTACACAGAGAAAATCCAGACAACAGAGGAGGGAAAACAAAAATCCAAACCTCCCCAAAAAAATGAAAGCTGGTCACAAGTTATGGAAGAGTTTAAAAATGAAATGCTGAGGAAGATGGAAGAAATCTGGCAAGAAAATAACAGTTTAAAAGGCAGAATTTCACAATTGGAAAGTGAGACAAGACAACTGAAGACCAAAAATGACCAGATTGAAAAGGAAAACCAGTCCTTAAAGGCTAGAATCGAACATTTAGAAACCAATGATCTCTCAAGACAACAAGAACAAATAAAACAAAGTCAAAAGACTGATAAAATAGAAGGAAACATGAAATATCTCAAGGAGAGAGTGACAGACCAAGAAAACCGGTCTAGAAGGGATAACTTGAGAATCATTGGTATTCCAGAAAAGGCAGAAATTAATAAAAACATGGACTCCATACTCAAAGAAATTATTCAGCAAAATTGCCCTGAAGTTCTACAACAAGAGGGCAATATAGACATTGAAAGGATCCATAGAACACCCTCTAAACTGGACCCAGAAAAGTCAACACCCAGAAATATAATAGCGAAATTGAAGAGCTTTCGAGTCAAAGAAAAAATCTTACAAGAAGCCAGAAAGAGACAATTCAAATATCAAGGAGCACCAATAAGGATCACACAGGATCTGGCAGCCTCAACACTAAAAGAACGCAAGGCATGGAATACAATATTCAGAAAGGCAAGAGAGCTGGGCCTGCAACCACGGATCAACTACCCAGCGAAACTAACCATATACTTTCAGGGGAAAGTATGGGCATTCAACAAAACTGAAGAATTCCAAGTTTTTGCACAAAAGAGACCGGGACTAATTGGAAAGTTTGACACTCAACCACAGATATCAAGAGAAAGATGATGAAAAGGTAAATAAGAAACAGAGGGAAAAGAAAGAAAACTCATAGTCTTTTAAGCTTGACTCTTTAAGGGCATAAATAAGATCTAAGTATCTGTATTACTAGGTGGAGAAATGCTATGTATAATTCTCTGTAGTGAACTCTATACACTATTATAATATTCACTATTATAGCAACCAGAAGAATAATTCATAGGGAGAGGACAGGATACTAAATGGTCTAAGATGACATGGGGGGTGGGAAAGAGGGGAGGAAGAGTAGGGGACACCAAGAAAAATCCGAGTATATAAGAAAAATAAGATATTCTATTACACACAAAGAGGGCATGGGAAGGGGAGGGGATAAATACTACCATAAGAAGGAGAGGAAGAGAGCATTAAGAGGTAATAATCAAACCTTACTCTCAGTATAATCAACCCGGAGAAGGAAGAGTAGCTTTATTATCCATCTGGATAAAAAACTCCATCTAACCCTACTGAGAAAGTCAGAAGGGATAAACCAAAGGGAGCAGGGGAGTGGGGAGGCCAAAAAGGGAGGGAAGAAGAAGGGGGAGGGAATTCATTCGGTCTTTAAAAAAAAACAAAAATAAGGGAACAACAAGGGAGGGGACAGAAAGGGAAGTCAATCAAGGGAGGGGATAAGGGATACTGGCTGAAAGCAAACCACTGGTGTAAAAGAAAATAGTGCAATAAGAAGGAGTGGGTCTAGGGGAGGATACAAAAAATGTCAGTGAATACACAACTAACAATTGTAACTCTGAATGTGAACGGGATGAACTCACTCATAAAACGGAAGCAAATAGCAGAGTGGTTCAGAAACCAAAATCCTACCATAGGTTGTCTACAAGAAACACATATGAGGCGGGTAGACACACACAAGTTCAAGGTTAAGGGTATGAGCAAAATCTTTTGGGCATCAAATGAGAAAAAGAAGGCAGGAGTGGCTATCATGATCTCTGACAAAGCCAAAGTAAAAATAGGTATGATTAAAAAAGACAGGGAAGGTCATTACATCCTGATTAAAGGCAGTATAAACAATGAGGAAATAACACTGCTCAATATATATGCACCAAGTGGTATAGCATCCAAATTCTTAAAGGAGAAACTGGCAGAGCTCAAGAAGGAAATAGATAGTAAAACCATAATAGTGGGAGATCTAAATATTCCTCTTTCAGATCTAGATAAATCAAACCAAAAAATAAATAAGAAAGAGGTAAGAGAGATGAATGAAGTCCTAGAAAAATTAGATCTAATTGATATGTGGAGAAAAATAAATAGGGACAAAAAGGAATACACCTTCTTTTCAGCTGCACATGGCACATTCACAAAGATTGACCATGTAATAGGGCATAGAACCATGGCAAACAAATGCAAAAGAGCAGATATAATAAATGTAACCTTCTCAGATCATAATGCGATAAAAATAATAATCAGTAAGGGCACCTGGACAGGCAAGTCAAAAACCAATTGGAAATTAAACAATATGATTCTTCAAAACCAAATTGTCAAAGAAGAAATCATAGAAACAATCAACAATTTCATTGAAGAGAATGAGAATGATGAGACATCCTACCAAACTATGTGGGATGCAGCCAAGGCAGTACTCAGGGGGAAATTTATATCCTTGAGTGCATATATTAACAAATTAAGGAGGGCAGAGATTAACGAATTGGGCATGCAACTCAAAAAATTAGAAAGCGAACAAATAAAAAACCCCCAGATGAAAACTAAATTAGAAATACTAAAAATTAAGGGAGAAATTAATAAAATCGAAAGTAAAAGAACTATTGAATTAATAAATAAGACTAGAAGCTGGTACTTTGAAAAAACAGATAAAATAGACAAAGTACTAGTCAATCTAATAAGAAAAAGGAAAGAAGAAAACCAAATTGACAGTATAAGAGATGAAAAGGGAGACCTCACCTCTAATGAAGGGGAAATTAAGGCAATCATTAAGAACTATTTCGCCCAATTATATGGCAACAAATATAACAATTTAGGAGATATGG
>NC_058130.1:191572629-191589707 GCF_016433145.1 Gracilinanus agilis
AGAGAGAGAGAGAGAGAGAGAGAGAGAGAGAGAGAGAGAGAGAGAGAGAGAGAATGTGAATACTACAAAGTACATTTGAAAGTCAAGGAAAAAGGAATGGGGGAGAGGGAAAGGATGATGTGAGTTTGCTCAGGAATCAGTGGAACAAGCAAAATGTTTACAACTAAAAAGACCTAGAATTGAATTCTTAAATTCCTACTGATAACCCGCATAATCTTGAGCAAGACATTTAATTTATTTGGGCCTCAGTTTCCTCATTTGAAAAATGAGGCAGTTGGATTAGATGACCTCTGAAGAAGTCCCTTTCAGATCTAAATCAATGAACCTATGAACCAAATCTTACTCAATTTTTTTCACAGAATATTAGAGTTGAAGGACCTCTTACAGGCATTTATCCCCTCCTTTTTTAGGTACAATATGTTAAGATCATCCCCCAAAACACATCTGCCTACCAACCTATTTTCTACCACCCTCAGAAAATATTTATACTGCCTCAGTTAAATACCAAATACTCTGTCTTTGTGAATGTTAGACATATTCTAATCAACTTTCAATGGCAAAAAGGAGGTGCTTAATAAATGCTAATTGATTAATTGACTTGAGTGGCCTGAAAATATGGATGACTAAAACTTTAGATGTTACTCAGACCTCATGTTACCCTACAACTTCAACTCTTCCCCCATCAAACTTCAGCTGTAACTAGGCAGGGGACGGGGTGAAGAAACTCTGGCTTTGTCCCCAGAAAACCAAATTTAGTGGTTACTAATGTCTGGAAGCCCTTCAGCAATCTAGAAACAGTATCACTGCTTGTACCCCCATACCTAGAATGGACTCCCTCTCACATCTGCCTCTGAGAATCCTTTGCTTCTTTTTTCTTATTTTTTTTAAAGCCCTTATCTTTTGCCTTAGAATCAGTACTAAGTATTGGTTCCAAGGCAGAAGAGTGGTAAGCGTTAGGTAATTGGGGTTAAATGACTTGCCACACAGCTAGAAAGTGTCTGAGGCCAAATTTGAACCCAGGACCTCCTGTCTCCAGGCCTGACTCTATCCACTGGGCCACTTAGCTGCCCCAAATCCCTCATGGCTCACTATCTAAAGGAAGCTTTCCTTGATTCTCCTCAACCCACCATAATTTGTCTTGTATTTATTTTGCATATACCTATTTGCATACATGTCATTTTCCCCTGTATAAGGTAATCTCCTTGATGGCAAGAACTATTTCACTTGGTCTTTGTATCTCTGGAATCTGGTGTCTGCAACTGAAAAAAACATTTAATGAATGCTTATTCATTGACTGATTTTGGTTTGAGATATTTGTCCAGAATAATTAATTAAAACAGGAAGCCGTGTTGAGCTCCTGATTGGTAGCACCAGGCTCGCCTCTAATTCCTGTATGGTGGCTTTCCAGCAGCTGCTGCATCACACCAGTATTCCAGGGTCTACGTCCATGCCCTGTGCATCTCACCTTCCCCAAATGAAGGTGTGGTTTATGTGTGGTTTGTGATATTTGCCCCTAAGCATGAAAAAGTCCTAGTTACGATGATGACCAAATCTTTCCCAAAAATGTTAATAAGCATCAACATTGATGGGCTTGCTTTATCCCAGGGAGTAGATTGGAGGCATTGATGATACAGTACACATAGCCTCCCAATCAAATTAAAAAGGAATTGGAAAATATTGAACAAAATGACTAAAAATACAACAGAACAAGGATAATGTTAATAATATGCTTTTAGCCTCAATATTTAGCCTACCGGGGTCTTTATGTAGGGTTTAATGACCTCCATTTCTATTTGAGTTTATCACCATTGGTGTAGATATTACTCAGCCAATTAAAGAATTCATTAACAAGCATTTAGTAAGAGCCTACTATGTGCTTGACAGTGAGCTGAGTGCAAGGGATACAAATACAAAGATGAATGAGTACATTTGATTAGGGAACACAACATATACACATATGAACAAATGCAAAATATATTATGATACATTATAATTTCATTACCATGTATATTATACTATATTATAAATATACTGCATACATATTACATACAGTATATTACAATATATTTTATATTACAATTGGAATACCAAATATAAAGTGAATATAAGGTTATTTCAGAAGGAGTAGGAGTGGGTTATAGCACCTGGGAAGTAGGGAGTAGTTGTATGGTGATAGCCAGAATGAGAATGTGACCTATGACTCCACAGAGAATGTAAACTACCTTGAGTAAAGGTAAGCAGCAACAAAAGTTCCAACTATTTCATGGGATAAACTTGCATGTGACCCTGGGACATCCTGGCACCATGCTTTCTTTGTTCTGTTTCTATGTAATACCTGGTTTGACCTGGGCTGCTGTAAAGATCCATCGTGTTACTTTATCCTACTGCTACCGAGGATGATTGGCCTCTCATAAGTAAGTTTCACCTAATTACCCCTAATAAAATCTATTAATAACAAGCATAAATGGCTCCCTCTTTCTTTGGTATCTCAGTGTTCTCTTGAAGGTATACCACCCTACAATTGGCATACTCAGGGCAGAACAGATCTGGCCCCTTATATTTGGCACAGTTGGCAGGACAGTCTGCCATCTTACAAATCTTATGTCTTCATGTAGAATCAGGAAAGGGTTCATGGAAGAAGTAACTCTTGAGGTAAGCTTTGAAGAGGGGGTTTAGGAGATAAGGAGGGAATGTACTACAGGCATGGAGCCAGTGTAAGGGAAGAGCCATGGGAAGTGGAGTGTCATGAATAGTGAGTATGCCATTTTGGTGGGAAGGGGGTAAATGTACAATGAAGTTGGGAAAGTGGACTAGAGCCAAATGGTGAAAGTTTTAAATGTCAAACAGAGAAGTTTCTATCTTTAAGCTCCTTAAGCTGGGGAGTGACAAAGTCATATGTATTTTAGGAATACTACTTTGGCAACTAAATGGAGAATGAATTAGGAAGGAAGAGACACTTGAGACAAGGAGACCAATTAAGAGATTATTGTAGTATTCCTGGTGAGTACTGATGAGGACTTCAACTAGGATAATGGCTGTGTGAGAAGAAAGAAGGGAATGTATATGAAAGAAGCTTTGGCAGCACAGTGGACAATGCCTGCCAACTGATTGAATATGGAATATGAGGAAGAGTAGAGTTGAGGATAAATCCAAGGTTATGAATTTGAATAACTAGAAGGATGGTGATATCCTCTACAGAAACAGGAATTTGGGAAGTAGGTAGATTTGGGAGGAAAGACACTGAGTTCTGTTTTGAACAAGTCAAATTTGAGATACCTATGTGATATCCAGAGGGCAATGTCCAATTGGCAGGATTAATGATCAGCAGAGAGAATAGTAAGGGAAAGATGGATAGATAGATAGATTGATCTGGAAAGCCTGCATAGAGATGAGAATTTAGTTGGACAGCAAAGAGAACTCAGAACAGAACTGTGGGGTAGACTGACATATGTAGGGGTGGGAAATTTGTCATCCAGGAAAGGAGACTCAGAAGACAAACTGTCAAAAGGTGGACAGAAAGAAAAGAAACGGAAGCTAAGAGACTCACAAACTAGAAAATCAGTATCTGAATAAAAGATATAATATCCTACCTGACACTTGCAACTTAGTTAAGACACTTAACTTTCTTGGGCCTAAGTGTCCTCATTTTTTAAATGAGAAAGTTAGAATAAATGACGTAGGAGGTCCCTTCTAGATTTATGCTCTTATTGAGGATTATATTATTACAAATAATCCTTAATCAGTGTAGGAAAATGTATTCTACTTAAAAATAAGAATTCTAGTAAAGGGGATATCACATAGTCATAAACATCAGACCTATCATGAATAAGAAGTGATTTAAAACCATAATAGAATTCATGCTCCACATCCCTAGTAAGGGGAGAACAACCACTAATACTACGTACTAATAATTTTTTATTTGTTCATACCAGAATTTCCCAGTCAAGGTTTAGAGGAAGGTGAGAATGTGTAAAAGATACTTAGCCTGTGGGCTACTAGTACCCTTGTAAAATCAAAGACCTAGAAGATCTGTGGCATTTCTGGAGGATATGGACAACAAGATGAGAGGCATCAGTGGATTGCAGGCTGCTCTACTACAGGATGTACTCTCATCTATGAGATCACAGATCCACTAAAGTATCCAAGTATAGTGTTTAGAGGTGGAAGGAACCTTAGAGACAATCCAGTTCAGCTCCCTAAGTCCAGGTATTCTGATTACCTCATTTTATTGCACTTCAGAGATAACGCATTTTTTGCAAATTGAAGGTTAGTGGGAACTCTGAACAGAACAAGTCTATTTGTACCATTTTCCCAATAGCATGGGTTCACATTGTGTCTCTGTGTTACATTTTAGTGACTTTCGATATTTCAAATATTTTCATCATTATTTCATAATATTATTATTATTATTATTATATCTGTTATGGTGATCCATGATCAATACACCTTTGATGATTTTGTAAAAAATGATGGTAATTGTTTTGGGCACCATGAACTGTGTCCATATATGATGTCAAAGTTAAATGATAAATTTTGTATGTGTTCTGACTGACCTACCACTATTCCCCCATCTCTCTCCCTCTTTTCAACTCTCCCTATTATTTGAGACAAAATTATATTGAAATTAGGCCAATTAGAGGCCTAATGGCCCTACAGTGGCCTCTAAGCTTCTAGTTGATGCTACAAACATCATTATTGTATTATTTGAAGGATTTGCCACAACAATCCCAAGCTTCCAAAACTACCTCCACCCCCCCCACTCCCCACCATATCATTCAGCAGTGATTGCCACTGAGGCAAGACCCTCCACCAGCAAAAAGATTATGAAGGCTTAAAGTTCAGATGACGGCTAGCATCTTTAGCAAGTATTTCCAAATTAGGGTACATATATTTTTTAGATATAATATTGTTGCACACTTAGACTACAATATAGTATAAATGTAAATTTTATATGTAGAGAAATTCAAAAAATTCATATGACTTACATTATTGCAGTATTCACTTTATTGCAGTGGTCTGGAACCAAACCCACAATATCTCTGGGGTATATTTATATAAGATCAGTGTCCTTTCCATTATAATAATAATAACTAACATTTACATAGCATTTACCACATATAAGGCACTATACCAAACGCTTTATATTTATTATCTCATATGATCCTCACAAAAACCCTGCAAGATAAACGATGTTATTTTTTTCCATACTACAGGTGAAAAAACTGAGGCAAACAGAGGTTAAGTAACTTTTGCCCAAGGTTACACAGATAGTGTTTGAGGCAGAATTTGAACTCCTGTCTTCTTAATTCTAGGTCCAATTCTCTAGTTACTGTACCACCAAGTTGCCCCTCTTCTTGATTTACATATGGATAAACATGTAGATATATTTTTATGTGTGGATAGATGGATGAATGGATGGATGGATGGATGGATGGATGGATGGATGGATGGATGGATGGATGGATGGATGGATGGACAGTCAGATAGGAAAAAAGAAAGAGAAAGAAACAAAGAGATAGATAGATAGATAGAGATGACATGGGCATTGTGCAGAAATGGCAGGGACCCTGTACCCCTTAACTCAGGCGGGCTGTGAGCAGGGGAATTCTCTTCCCCCTTCCTGCCCTTGTGACCCCCAAGGCAAAGACCATTATCCTTGGAATTCCTTTAAGTTGAGATAGACAAAGAGATAGACTCCTCAATATCATCAAGTTGTATCTCAGACATCCATCTGTCCCCTAAACTATGAGGGTCACCCCGTATGTCTCCAGGCAGACCCCAATCAGATGACCAAACCCCCCCACCAAATACCTGAGTGTTTACCACTCTAGAATCACATCCTCATCATGACACAGCATCACGTCCCCACGGTTGTAACAGAATATAATCCCCAGGATTGAGGGATTCAAGAGAGCAGCCTCCCATGGCTGTTCCACTCATGCTGTCTTGCTGGCCATTGATCCTAACTTACTAATAAATCTTTCTTTTTACTTTTAAGCTAAGTTTGGAGTCCTCTCATTTGAGAATGGTTTCCTTCCCAAACCCAGGGGTTCACCATTTCCTCCCCTATAACAGATAGATAGATGATAGATAGATAGATAGATAGATAGATAGATAGATAGATAGATAGATAGATAGATAGACAGACAGACAGACGGGAGGCGTGTGGATAAAGCATCGAATCTGCTTCAAACACTAACAAGCTATGACCTTGGATAAGTCTCTTCTCCTCCATCTGCCTCAGTTTTCTCATCAGTAAAATAGAGATAAGAGTAGTATCTCCCAGGATTGTTGGGAAGATCAGTTGCAATAATATTTGTAAAGCACTTTGTAAACTTTATAGAGCTATGTAAATTCTTTGTTTTTGTTAGTTTGGTTTTTTCAGTTGTGTCTGACTCATTGCGAGGTTTTCTTAGAAAAGATACTGGAATGATTTGCCATTTTCTATTCCAGGTCATTTTACAAATGAAGAAACTGAGGAAAAGAAGGTTAAGTTATTTAGGGTCACATAGCTACTAAGTGTCTGAAGCTAGATTTGAACTCAGGAAGAGGAGACTTTCTGACTTCAGGCTTGTCAATCTGTTCATTGCACCTTCTTTTTGTCTATATATAAAGCTTTATTATTATTATTATATACACATATATGAAAGTATATGAATTATCTTAGTAATTTTTGATGTAATTTCATCAGACCTAAATTTAGCAACCTGAATTATTCCCTAAATGGAGATATAAAAAGTCTGTTTCAGATATAAGCAACTATGATTCTTACAGAAATCAATAAAAAATGATGCATTTTCCTTGCTCAGTTTTCAGTTTCAATAGAGAAAATACTTTTTTCTTCTTTCCCATCTTAATGAACCTTGAAATAAATAGATTTTTGCTGATCACATCATTCCTCCACTCTTACTTGCTTTACCAATTTTTGTAGAATACTTCTTCTGAGATATTTAAAGATTAAAAATTATTTTTAAAAAAACCATTAGTGCAAACTCCATGCCCAATTTCCATCCCACACCCCAATCCGGAGGCTCTGTTACTCTTTTGAACAGTGACATGGGTTATTTTAAAAACCTTACTTTAAAAAAATCTATAAGATATGCTGAAACTCCATCCAATATTTACCTGGGCTACCTTACTTAATCTTCATTTTGGAAAAAAAAAACTTAGTTGGTTCCCAACTATGGTTACTAGTTGGCTATTCAAGAATTAACTGAAGGAGGAAAATAATGAAAACATCTGTTAGACAAAGGCCCATGTGTACACTACAATTCAATTTACCTTAAAAGAACCATTCCCTTTTAAAAACAACCTTTCTGGGCTCTGCCAATCAGATGGGTCATTCTCTCCAAAACACTAGAACAGTAGGTCTTTGGCTTGACCGAATACTATCAGAAAGCTTGATTATTTCCATAGCACCCACTGACTTTTGTTAGTGCAAAAGTTACAGGGATAAAATGTCAAGAAACACAAGCTACCATTTGGAAAGCAAACACTGCAGCTTCTCCTCCACTTTGACTCCTGATAAGTTGTGCATTGTGGCATTCATTTAACAGAGAGAGACTATTTTCCTGTGGCGGTGTTCTATTCCCAATGACATTATCTTTTCCCTTATGTGAAGCTACCAAAAGCTACTGAATTCCAGGGGTGCCTTCCCAAGCGTTTGCCCACTCTTGATTTCTGCACTTCTAATAAGCAGCCTCCTCTCTGTTTCTGCAGCCTAGAGCTTACAGATGAACGAAGGAACCCGTGCCCTCATGCAATTAATCTGAAGAGTCCTAGAAACGCTGAGGCAATTTAATTTCATCATTGGTGCTTTGAAACTCAGTGACAACCTTAATGGCTTTAATACTAAAGGACAATCTCCTTTAGAGAGCTTTATTAATATTAATATAGTGATCTCAGAGCAATATTTAAAAACAAAGAATGTGTCCCCACTTTCGATTTTTAAATCACCAAATCATAAAAGCTCTGGCTTTCCATCATTTTCCCTGATTAAGGATGTGGTCTCCAATAAAGTCTGATTGAAATTTGATTCTGCCACTGACAGAGGAGATTGGAAGGATGTTTTTGAATTCTTATGCTCCTCAGGAGTTGAAAGAAAATGAAACTGGGGACCTTAATAAATCAGTTATTTAACAAACATAACACTTCGTTGGGTTTGGAGGTTGATACCAAAGATATTTGGTTTCTGTCCTCAAGTTGCTTATAAACCATATATAGGACAGAGAAGACTAAGAAATATAAAACCAGCAATTTAAAAAATATATACATATGTGTATATGTACATATACACATACACACATATATATAAATGTGCATACACATACATATTAATATAAATATCTATATCTATATATATTACATATATGTGAGATAAAATAAAAATTGAGGACAAGTTGCAATGATAGCCTAAATCTTTAGTGGTATAATAGATGGAGTACTGGGCTTGGAGTTAGTAAGACCTGGGTTCAAATCCCACCCTATACACTTATTAGTTGTGTCAAAATTGTCATACAACTCACCATAGACAAGCCATTTAATCTCAGTAAACTACCTAGACACATCTCCAAAGTCATAGACACGTTGCAATCTGCATTGGTAGAAGAAGTTCCCATACTACTGCTGCTGAAGAGCAAGTCCTTTAAGTATCTTCAATAAATTCAAAGGTTTAGCATAAACTTTACAATTTACAAAGTATTTTCTTCATAGCAATCCTTAAAAGTAAGTTATAGTTTTATATTCCTAGCATGTAACACAGCACATGGCATGCAGCAAGTGCTTGATTAATACTGGTTGATTTATTGTAATGAGCATTCTTCCTTTTACAAATAAGAAAACTGAGGTACAGACCGGTACAATGATTTACCCATTGTCATACAGCTACTAAGTATTGGAGCTGAGCAAATTTTGTTCTGCCTCAGACAGTTATCAACTGTGACCCTGGACAAGCTACTTAAGCTGATGGCCTCAGTTTCCTCATCTGTAAAATGGAGATCACATTTAAGAATTTAATAGGTCCTCAGCCAAGAAGTCTAGGCTCCTGCAACTATACTATTCTGCCCTCTGCTTATCTCTGATTTGGGTAGGCAGTTCTCTTTTTAATACTTAAATGAAGTAATGCATGTAAAAATCCTTTTTAAATACTCATGTATTCAAGTGAGCAGAAACAGGAAACACACATAGTAACAACAATGAAGTTTGATGATCAGCTGTGAACGACTTAACAGCTATGAGCAATGCAAGAATCCAAGACAACTCCAAGGGACCAGGGTGAAAAATGCTATCTGCTGCCATAGAATGAACTGATGGAGTCTGAATTCAGACTGAAGCATATTATTCTTAACTTCCTTCATGAGTTTTTTTCTAGTATAATTGGTATGTACCTTCTTTCACAATACGATGAACAGAAATGTGCTTTGTATGACAGTACATGTATAACCTTTATCATATTGCCTGCCATTTCAGGGAAGGGAGAGAGGTGGTGAGTGAAGGAGAAAACATGGATCACAAAATGTCAGAAAATGATTTTAAAATTATATCTATATGTGATCTGGAAAATATTATTTTAAAATATCTTAAAGAGTTATGTAAGTATGAAGTGTTGTCATCCTTTTTTGGAAAGGAAAGAATATCTGTATTTAAGTTTCAGGAGGCAGAAAATAAGTGACTGCACACTATGCTTAATTCTTCAGAATAAGAGTTGAATTTTAAATAAAGATACCTGACCTGAGCCATTTACTTTGGACTAGATATGAGAAATATATAAGAAGATTGAGAATTTACAATCTGGACTACTAAATTAAACATTCTGGGAGAAAGGTTGGAGGATTGTTATAGGAAAAAGAAAAAAAAGAAAAATATTTTTATAGGAAAAAGCTATGAGGAGGGCAGCTGGGTAGCTCAGTGGATTGAGAGCCAGACCTAGAGATGGGAGGTCCTAGGTTCAAATCCAGCCTCAGCCACTTCCCAGCTGTGTGACACTGGGCAAGTCACTTGACCCCCATTGTCCACCCTTACCACTCTTCCACCAAGGAGCCAATGCACAGAAGTTAAGGGTTTAAAATTTAAAATTTAAAAAAAAAATTTTTTTTTAAGCTATGAGCTTATTTATCATTTTGGAAGAGTCTTCTCTGGGATTTATTCTCCCTGCCTAGATCTGGAATGGATGGCTGAGAAAAGAAGTCTGATGGTGGGAGTGAATCCCATCATGACCAAGGTGAAAAGTTGCTTCTGCTTCTTGTCTTCAGCTTGAACTTTTTTGAGTGTGCAAGCCTGTAATCAAGATACCCATCAGGACACAGTGGCTTTGGTGATGATCAGCATAGGCTCAGAGATACTGAGCTGGAAGGAACCTTAAGAGTTTATCTAATCCAACCATTGGAGGAAACAGGATTAGAAAGACTAAATAATTTACCTATGGTCACAAGAGTAGTGAATGGCAGAGCCAGGACTCAAATCCAGTCCCTTTGTTCCTACAATCAGCACTTTTTCTGCTATACTTTTGAGTGGAATTTTAGAGATGTCTAGTTCACACTTTTGCCCCTTAAAAAGCATAGACATTACTGTGCCCTAAGGCTTGGCACAATTAGTATGATATGGCCAGCTTGGGCTTTTGAGAATTTTGGGTCACTTCTAAACCTCAATGAGGCATCACAATAGGGCTTATGCTGTTCAGGTGTTTTTCAGTCATTCCTGAGCTCTTAATGGTCATTTGGGTTTTCTTGGCAATGATATGGAAGTGGTTTGCCATTTCCTTCTCTAGTTCATTTTACAGATGAGAAAACAGAGGCAAACTTAAGGATAAATGACTGGCTCAGGGCACATAGTCCAGGGTCACAAATATCTGCAGTCAGTTTTGAACTCAGGAAGATGAGTCTTCTTGACTCTAGGCTTATCACTTTATCCACTGTGCCACCTCTCTGCCAATAGAGCTTCTACTATTTTCTTTTCTTATGTGTATAATTCATATGATAACATTCAAATCTATTTTCTTATCAAGAAAAGAATTTTACTCCATTCAAACTGAATTTTTTTCACATAATTTTACAACACTATTTAGACATATTGTTTCTTGTTCTATCTTTGGTGGAAATGGGGAGAGGGTATAAGTTATTCATTATCTACAATAAATCACTTTTCATAAAATCAATGGTTATTAAATTAATTTTTAATTTTTTTCTTCTCTGGAATAAATCATCTCACTTCTTTTAACTTATATACTTAAGAACTATTCTTTGACTGTGATACTTTATCAACTGAGTTTCTAAAAATGTTGGTACTATAAATAGCAATGGGCTCTGGGAATACCTTTGGATTCCTTGAGCTATTCAACAGGACCAAGAGGTTATCCCATGGGTAATCATTTGTAATTGATGGAGATATAGAAGAATCATTCCTTATCATCAGCAAGGTAAAGTAGGATTTTATAATGGTTCCAATGCTATTAAGTCAATCTTATATATGAGGATATGCCAAAGGTCTAGTGAAGCTGGAGTTTTAGCATACTTACAAGTAATGGGAAATTCAATACTTTTTCTTGGGGTTGGGGGATGCCTCTGAAATCTCGCTGATTTGTTTGTAGTTGAAAGTTCTGGGGAAAGTCAGAGCAACTATTCCCCACTTCTACTTTCCTACCAACATGTTGGATTAAGGAAGTAAAGGAACTGGATCACATTGGCAGAGATGTTGGATTTGAAGTCAAGAAGACCTAAATCCATATCCTGTCTCAGATATTTACTAGCTATTTGACAATGGTCAAGCCATTTAGCCTCTGAGACCTATCCTGAACTAGTTTCCCAATTTGTACAATGGAGATAATGATAGCATAATACATATAGCTATGTGAAGCTCTTTTTAAACCTCAAAACAATGTATAAAAATTGACTGATAGTTATTATATATAAGTATTTTATATATTATATTATTGACTTTAAGTATTACTATGCTTTACATATTATATATACACATCTATTTACAGAAGGGAAAAAACAACTGATCAACAACTCTATGAAAGCTTGCTCCATGTATAATAAGAAATAATAAGAAAAACTGAAATTAAAATAACTCCTATGTTTGCCCTCACATCTATTAAATTGTTTAAAGGTGACCAAGATTTGAAATAACACCATGTTGGTAAGGCTGTAAGAAGATGGGCACATTAAAATACCATTGATATAGTAGTAAACTGGTCTAAGCATTCAAATATTCAGGAAATTTCTCTAAATTGTTCATATTTGATTTAATAATCTCATCACTGTGATATAACTCAAGGAGGGAAATGACAACAAAGAAATATTATATATGTATACAAAGTATTTATATCAGTGCTTTTAGTGATAGCAAAAAACTGGAAACAAAATGGTTGTACATTGGAGATTGGTTGAACAAAATGGAATACATCTATATAATAGAATATTATTATAGCATAGAAAATAACAACCATGTAGACTTCAGAAAACTATGACAAGATTTCTATAAAGTAATGCAGAATGCTACCCACTTCCTGACAGAGAAGAAATAGATTGAGTAAAGACTGAGACATATATACATACATATATGTTTGTTAAATATGTATATTTTTACATAAAGGTCATGACCAATGCAAGGATATCTTTTTTTATTACTATACATATTTATAATTGAAGTTTTGTTTTTCCTATCTATCACTTATTTTCTCAATTGGGAAGAGAGGGAGATTAAAGAGAGAAAATGAAGATCTGAAAATAAGATAGTTTAATTTAAAGAAATAAAGTGATGCAGAGTAAATAAAGCAGGATCAAGAGAATGATATGCAAATGTTTATAATAATCCAATTGAAGTAACAACACTAAAAACAGTTGTACTATGATGCAATATAATGAAGAATCTCAGCTATGTAGAATGGATAAAGAAATATATCCTACTTTCTCAGGAGAGAGGGAGATATGGTATGCAATTTACAACTCAGACACCAAATGCTTAATTTTTTTTTTTGCTGGGAAGAGAAGGGGTTCAATGTATATATGGGTGTTAGTTTGAAGTGATTACAGTATAGAAGCATCTAGTAATAATACAACTTTTAAAAAAGAAATAGAAGAGTCACAAAAGAGAAAGTGAATTCATTTTCCCCTAACCATAGCTTTTAATTGACATTGTTCTTACAAAGAACTTAAAAGATCTCTGCATTCCTCTCCTAGCTTTTTAGCATCATTTTAAGAAATATGGGAAAATGTAAGAGTCAATTTGTAGTCTATCGTGCAAAGATTTAAGGCTCTAACTCAGAGACTTCGCTGGTACTCAAGTTTTCATAATTGTGAGAATTTGGGGGCAATTCAGTAGGCAAGCAAAGCATATCAGATTTCTGTCTATTGGAAGTTTAATATCTTTAAACTATAAAGATAATAGAAAAACTGATGGGGGGGTTGAAATGAGCTAATTTGATTAGTCTCATGACCTTAGGGAAGTCCCTTTTTCTCTTTGGACTTCACTTTTGTTACCTGTAAAATGAAGGGGCTGCATTAAATTATCTCTATAGTTCCTTCCAGCTCAGATTTCTATTATCCTCTGGTAGATTATCAGGCATGAAAGGGATAGGAGCAAAGTATGGACAGCATCCAGGGTTCTGAAAGGGAAAAGGGTGATAAAGATAACAACCAGTGCTCAGTGCCATCAGGCCATTTCTCCATCCTCTATGTAACACCTGCCTATTGAATAAGCAGTTTGATCCATCATGGGGCTTACTCTCTGAAAAGAAAGGTCAGCTTTACCTAGAGTCTAAATTTTCCCTTGTGGTCCAGCTTAATGAAAAAATAATCACCAGTGGAAAATTATCCATAAAAAAGGTGAAACCCCTTTGTAAGAAACTAGAGCCAAGCAGAGGGTTGCCAAGATTCTATTAGAGCTTAAGATTAAAGAAGTGAAATGTCAATAGATTAATTTAAATGAAAAGCAAAGGATACTGTTGTTTATATGTCCTTTGCATCTTTATGCAAATAACTGAAGATGATGGAGGCTGACACCTGAAATTCAACTAATGTGAAGAAAAAGAATCACTATCCAACAATGTAAATACCCTTGTTAACTGGCACTAAATTGTCATGGAAGTCAATGCCAAGTTTCAAGGATGGCAATAAACTGTCTTCTCCCAACAACACACTGGTTAGTTCCAAAGGCAGCCAGGCACGTTCTAGAGGCTCTACTGTTTACACCCCCTCCCTAGACAGAGAAGAGCAGTTGGGATACAGCTCCATCAATAATGAAATCAAACTACTGGGCATGCATTCTTAATTGTGTGTGACACTGTAAATTCTTGTTTCACTGCCAGTTAAGTCAGAACTGAAAGAGAGCCTTCGATGAATACTGAGATATGGAATCAAAGAATATAAGGAATTCTAAGGAACCTAGAGAAGTCATTTAATCTCTTCCAATCCCTTTAAGCAGAAACACACTTAAGCCATTTTGTACAGATGGGAATCTATTTTACTTTTGAGGACTTTGATTCTGAAGGGCATTTTGGGAAGAGGAAAGCATGCTAGACCTAGTGTCAAGAGAAACCTGGGTTGAATTCTGGATTTGGCTCAAATTAGTTGTATATCCATAGGCAAGGCACTAAACCTCAGTTTTCTCATCTGTGAAATTAGGGTACTAATTGCTCTGGATCTCACTTCCCAGAGTTGTTCTGGGGATCAAAGAAACTAATATGTCAAGGGCTATAAACAAGTCAGCTTTGTTTTGTTCAATAGCTCTGTTCAGCAAAATACCATAGAATTTCGATTTAAAAATTATATTTTTATTGACATAAATTTGGAATTCCTTTAAATTCATTTCTCTTTTATTTTCAGTTTGTAATATTTCTGTTATGTTTCTCTGAATCATCAGTTTCTTAATCATTTGACCATTAATGATTTGTAAATGAATATTTATTTATTTTTTTTTCTTTTCTTTTTTTTTAAACCCTTAACTTCTGTGTATTGGCTCATAGGTGGAACAGTGGTAAGGGTGGGCAATGGGGGTCAAAAGTGACTTACCCAGGGTCACACAGCTGGGAAGTGTCTGAGGCCAGATTTGAACCCAGGACCTTCCGTCTCTAGGCCTGACTCTCAATCCACTGAGCTACCCAGCTGCCCCCTGTAAATGAATATTTAAATGTAGTAAGAAAGGTTTCCTTACAGGAAACCTGGGTCAATTGTTTTCTAATAAGAATCTCCACTCTTTAATTTTATTTTTTCTAAGTCCAGACTGATATATATATATATATATATATGTATATATATATATATACATATACACACACACACACACACACACACACACACACACACACACACACACACACAATTTCTTTAGATCTGAGATGGGCTTAAATTTGTCATTATTAGGTAGTTGTTGTGTCCCTCTTGCTATAATTTAAAATCCTTTCTCTGCAGAGCTCTTAAGCCTGTCTATCTGAAATATTGGTGGTACTGGCCCTAGAAAAGAGCCACCATCTTAATTATCATTCAACAGAACAAAAGGTGGATGATGAAGTGTTCTATCTATGCTGTAAGGCAACTATCAGACACCAAGAAAGTCCCTGAGAGTTGACAGCAGGGGTTCTGAAATATTACCATGAGAGTACTTTACTTCTTTATATTTCTCATGCTGCTATCATTCCTGAGTTAGAAAAAAAATTTCATATATGCACATATTTTAAAGTATACTCTTTCTTCAAGGCTATCTTCTCCTAAGCTGAGCACTCACTAAAGAATTAGTCTTGGGCTGATTTATTAAATATCCATTCAATTCATTCAATAAATTTTTATTAAGCTTCCACTATGTAGCACACTCTATGAATATCAAGATAAAAAAATGTTGGTCTCCAAGGAGCTTATATTCTACTGGAGGTGGATTTTCATGTTGCCTCTACTCTCTTGAATCCTACTGCCTGCCTCTCTGTATGGCTACAGTCTCCCACTGTGGAATTCTGCAATGGCTCCTGTTCCCTATTTCAAAAATTTCCCTTTTGCTTCCCTTTCACTCTATTCCATTAAATTTTTCATTCCTTTAAGGTAAGAGCTATCAGCCTTATATGGGGAAGAAAATATCTCTTGAATTAATTTATACTAAGGTGTGAATAACCAAAAGAAACCTCATGTTTTGACCTTTTAGAGGTATTTACTGTTTTTAAAAGCAACTTGGTGAATTAAGTGAAAATCTAGTGACAAATAGTATTATTGAGTGGGGATAAGTGTTTCTTCTGCTGTCAAAATGCACTTACCCTGCCTAAGGGCAAAACTGCAAGGTCAGTCCTGAATTCCCTGCTTAGCCTAGGCCTTTGCAAATGAGTACATTAAAAATCCCATAAATTAAACAAAATGTTATTATCATAGGCTCCAGCCATGAAAAGCCTTTGATAAGAATCTCATTTTCTCATCTTCTTTTTATGGTTTATTATCTTAGAGTTCAGCAGAAATATAGACTTGGACTTAATAAATCAACATTATCAATATCAGCATAATAAAAGGAGTCTCTTCTGGTTTTTATTATCCCATGACAAAGTAATTTTCAGAACTAGGAAGCAGGGATGCGAGTTGGATTCAGGATGTTGTTGTCAGTAAGGCAGTACTCTACTAACGACTGTACTGTATTGAGAAGCTTCTTGCTTGACAAGCCTAGAGAATTCAAAGCATCCATAATTATTTAAGTTCTTCCCTAATAAACTCTAAGTTTTGAACAGGCAGAAACTCTTTAAAAAGCATTGTTTCAATTTGTTTTTTATTCATATGTATTTAGCCATTTATCCATCCATCTATCTATTTATTCATCTATCTGAATTTGCTAATTTACATAAGAAACCCTAACATACCTTTGTTGTTTTTTCCTCTACAAATTATATAAAGGCAATCTACTAAATGCTGGGATAGGGACTAGAACTATGATTTCGTTGGCATAGGCCCTCCTGGATGATACAATGAAAATATAAGATACAGACTATCCACAAAGAATTTACAATCTAGTAGGAGAAATAAGGCAATATTCAATATTATAATAGATTATAATCCAAAGTAATGAGAGAGGTACTGTCTCAAAGGGAGACAGAGAGAGAGGGAAATGGGGGG
>NC_058130.1:191590105-191772935 GCF_016433145.1 Gracilinanus agilis
GGAGAGGAGAGGAGAGAGAGGAAGGGAGAGAGAGAGGGAGAAAGGGAGGGTAGGAAAAGAAGCGAGAGAGAGGGAGGGAGGGGGAGAGGGAGAGGGATATTGCATGGAAGATTATAGAAAGCACTTAAGAGGAGAGGAGAGGCAACTCATGCTGAAAAGGGAAGCAGAGATGTAGGGGAAATACATTCTAGATAAAGGGATTCAGTTATATGGACATTACCCATTACGGTATTAAAATGTAGCATTTCATAGTTCGGGGAGATTATGTCATTTGATCTATCCTCACAACAGTCTTTTGACAGGTATTATTATCCCTGTTTTATAAAAGATAAAACTGGGACTCAAGAGATGTTCAGTGACTCATCCAAAGACAAAAAGCTAAAAAGTGACAGAGATGGGAAAAAACTCATTTTTCTAGTCCATTGTTCTATCAATTATGCTAGACCCATGAATTGTTCCTCCTCCTAGATACTTGACTCTCTCTGAGTTTTCATAATACTGCTCTTTCATGATTCTCTTTCTCCCCATATGATTACATCTCCTCAGTTTCATTTGCTATTCTCATCAATAGTCTTCTTTGAGAAGCAGCTGATGGTATAAAGAGCTATTGTGTGGAGTTTAACAAAATTTACCACACCATACACAGGTATAGATAACACAGACTCTATCATAAGGAACATACTAGGAAAAATAAAACAGTATGATAACTTTAGAGCTGGAAGGGACCTTAAAGGTCATAAGATCATTTATTATTATTGCTTATTAATTAGAAATCAGATCTGGAATTTCCTTATCCTTTTTGAAAAGTGAATTCATCATTTCAGCATGTCAAGAATTGATCAACTATTTTTTTTTGGTAAAGAAAAAGCAATGCTCCATAATTCATGCCAAAGATGGATAACAACTCCTCTGGAATGTTGTGGGAAGGGAGTCTTACTCAGATACAAACTGGAATAGATGGCCTGTGAGGTCTCTTCTAATTCTGTGATTTTGTGACTAAAATTAGATATTATAATAAAAAATATTTTTAAAAAGGGAGGCAACATGTTTTGGTGACCTGATGTCAAACTCAAATGGAAATGGGGGCCATAGTATTCTTATGGGCTGCATTTGACAATTTTAAAATATAATATTGCCTATGTTTCATTATTTTTAAATTTATTTTGTTTAATGTTTCCCAATTACATTTTAATCTGGTTCTGGTCCACTTGGGGATCCACTGACCTAGAGTTTGACATTTCTGATATGATAGAAGGCTGGTCTTGCATTCAGGAAGACCTGGGCTCAAGTTATGCTTCTATACTGTGTATCATCTGGCAAGTCATCTTAACCTTTGAGTGCCCCAGACTAAAAGTTACAGGTAATTTGCTGATTTGAATACTAGGTGTCCCCTACATGGTTGAAGGTACAGGTCTATGTCTCACCCCTTCCAAAAAAATTAAAGTTGTTACAGTCTGATGGACTAATTTGAGGCACTCCAACGCTTAAATACTAATCCAAGGCTAGGATCTCAGTTATTGAGCAATCTGAATAAATTGGCTAAGAGCTTTTACTAGTCTCCTCGTTGGTTAAATGGAATATTGAATTGTCTTATAGGAATATGTTTAGGGTCATTTAATGGCTGTGTTAGGATACTAACAGGAGCCTTTTCAAATATGAATTTGATACGAATTCAAATTCAAAATATGAATTCAAATTAAAAAATGAATAATAGAATAATCTAGACTTACCCATTTAGATGCCCTCACAAATATATATGCCACTAACACCTGAGTGGTGGCTGGCTTTTGCCACAGCCCTATGCAACAAACAGAAATGATACATCTTTATGTCAGCAGAGACCATAGACATTGATATGAAACAAGAGATTATGCAAAGTAGCACAAAGTTTTAAAAATGAAAGGGGGATTCCTCAGTTCAGTAGAGTCAGATTTTAATATGATATCACTTCCCTCTCTTCTCCTCCTCCTTTACCCCTTACTTGAAACATTTATTTCCTAAAAAAATTGTTATCAATACTTTGTTTTTATTGCACCTACATTAACTAGCAGTACATCCTCACTCCACTTCCAAAAAACTATCCCTTATAACAAAAATAAATGGAAGAAAAAAAAACCCTTCTTCAAAACCAATGTATCAAAAAAGTCTGACATTATATGTAATGTTCTGGGTGCATAGTTCCTGAACTCTGCAAAGAGATAGTGAAGTATCTTCTCATATCTCTTTTGGGGCAAAGCTTGAGAAAGTTGTTTTTAATCCTCATTATTATGTCATTACTTATGATTATACTATTAAATAAATGTTCTTTTAATTAGAAAAACAGTCTTAAAATTTCATCAACAAATGCCTTGCATCTTGGAGGAATATCCTGAGAGACATGGTTGAATCTTCTTTCACAGAGAGATTAAGAATAGGACAGATATATAACTTTCTGGCTTAGATTACTGGGAAACCAAGAAATGAAAGTGAACAATGTTTCACACCTGGTATGTTGCCGGTGTCTTGTGAAGTCCTGATGGCATCATGACAGCTTAGGTAAGCAACTGGCTGTTTCAGTGGATGGATCTGTGGGCCTGGAGTCAAGGAGACTCAGAGACTCAAGAAAACCTGAGTTCAGATTTGGTCTCAGACATTTAGTAGCTTTGTGAACTTGGGCAAATCATTCAAACCTCTGACATCTCAGAGGAAGATAATAGCATCACCTACCTCCCAGAGTTGTGCCGATCAAATGAGACAACATTTAGAAAGTACTTAACACACAGCCCAGAACATAGTAGGTGCTTAATAAATTATTCCTTCAATGCCCTCCTCCTTCAACCCAGATGCACTCAGTGCAGGAAGGTGCTTTGGGAGTCAGCATTCTAGACAACTGAACACTGTCAGCAGTTTGACTAACAGTTGTGTTTCCATCACCAAATTTGCCAGTATTGAACAGAGTAGGAAGGTCACAAAGCACTATATTTGATGATCCTTGGCTTTTTCTCTGATTGGTGACCCAATGAGTCATTGAGTTACCTAGTGTAGAACTTTAGCTCCAGCTAAGGTATCCTGCCTAATTCACTCGAGTTTAGCTCCCCTTACACAGTAATCTTAGTCAATTTTGAAAAGGTCTCTGTGACACTGCTGACTCGAGCAAATCCTCAAAAAGTCTTTTCAAACTTGCCACATAAAACCTATGTATTCTGTAACAGTAATAATGTATGAATGACAATTATTATCAGCACTGCAAGGATCCAGGACATCTTCAAGGGATTCATGACAAAAAAGCCTATCGGCTGGAAAAGAGGGAACTGATGGGAGTCTGAACGCAGATTGAGGCATGCCATTCTTCATGTTATTTCTTCTGTGAATTTTTTTCTTGCATAAGTGATATTGGTTTTCTTTCACAACCTAACGAATGTGGAAATGTGTATTGCTTGATAGCACATGTATAACCTATATCATATTACCTGCCATTGAAGGGATGGAGGGGGTTGGAAAGAGAGGAGGGAGAAAGTAAATGAAACTGGGATCATTTCCATAGTACTTATTTGGTTTCTAAGATGGGCTTTTTGTAAATCTTGTTTTTGCTTCTTCCCTGCTCATTGGTATTTTTTAAAGCACAGCTTTTCTCAGATGGTATATATTTGCTGATCTCATGCTGTGTATAGATCATTGCTAGATGCTGAGAAAAAAAAAGAATCATAAGACTTGAGAGATGGCAGAATGACACCTCAAAGGCTGGCTGTAACAATGAGATGAGGAAAAAAAACAACTGAGGGAATAAGTATAGGTAAAAAAAAAATTACCATTCAAGTGCCCACTACAAATTTAGCAGAGAGTCTTTGTGCAAGTCAGCCTCACTTAATTCACAAACTAGTCAAGATATCACTCCATGATGTCACTGGCCATTTTTGAAAACAAAGGACCAGCAACATTAACAATAGCACCAGCACATGTATGCTAGTGGGACCTAGAAAGTGGGATGTAGAGAGTTAGATATGGTCAACAATGAAAGACTTATTGGAGCAGATGATGACTAAAGCATGTTTTTTTTAACCCTTGTACTTCGGTGTATTGTCTCATAGGTGGAAGATTGGTAAGGGTGGGCAATGGGGGTCAAGTGACTTGCCCGGGGTCATACAGCTGGGAAGTGTCTGAGGCCAGATTTGAACCTAGGACCTCCTGTCTCTAGGCCTGACTCTCACTCCACTGAGCTACCCAGCTGCCCCTAAACCATGTTTTTGAAAGAGATAAAAGGCATGGATTAGGAGAGAGGAAGAAGAAAGAAAGATATAATTTGTAGACAGTAGAATGTGACATGTAGCAAACCCTGGAGAAGACAACAAGCAGATTACCTTGGCTTACATGGGTGATTCATTGATAGAATAGTAAAAAACCAAGTCTGCTGAGACTGGAAGCAATTGGAGGACATTGGCATTTCCTGATCACCTTCAGATGTCAGTGCTCCCCACTTCCCCCCATTATCTTGTATCTCTTTTGTAAGAAAATAATAGTATCAATAATAATAGTAGCTAGCATTTTTATAAAGGTTTTACATGTGATAATCTCATTTGGTCCTCACAACCATCCTGTCAAGTAGGTCCTATTATTATTTCCATTTTACAAGTGAGGAAACTTCAATTGAGTTGAAGTTATTTGTCCAACTTCAAACAACTAAGGTAGTGTATGAAGTAGGATTTGATCTCAAGTCTTCCTGACTACAAAGTCAATGTTCTATTCACTAAATTACCCAGTAGTCTATTATTAACATGTTTACGTGTTATCTCTTTTAATAGAATGCAAGATCCCTAAGGGCAGGGAATATTTCATTTTCATCTTTGTATTCCCAGCACCTAGCACAGTGCCTGGCATATTGTAGGTGCTTAGCAAAATAACTGTTGATTAATTAATATTTGCTGTGGAGTTTGAATAGGTGTCACAGTGGATAAAGCACTGGGTCTGGGGTCAAGAAGATGCAAGTTCAAGTCTGTCCTCAGTAAATTACTTGTTGGGTGACCCTGGACAGGTTGCTCAACTCAGATTGCTTAGTTTCCTCATCTATAAAATGGGGATAATAATAATACCTTGCAGGGTCATGTAAGGCTCAAATGATATAATAATTGTAAAGTGCTCAGCACAGTGCCTGACATGTAGTAGGTACTATATAAATGATATCTATTATTATTATTATTAATGTTATTATTACTTTTCTTCCTCCTCCTCCTCCTCCTCCTCCTCCTCCTCCTCATCTTCCTCTTCCTCCTCCTCTTCCACCTCCTTCTTTTGGGATCTATGTAATCAAGAAGCCATTGCAAGTTTCTGGGCAAGATTTCGACCTGATAAAAATGGCACTTGGGAAAAATGATTTTACTAGTTTTGACTGAATGGGCTGTAGTGGGAGCAGTAGACCAGGAAACCAGCCAAGATAACCTTCCAAAAGTATAAGAATAAGATGATAAGGAAGTGAGTAGCAGTATTTGTTGCAAGGTCTCTGATATTGTAGAAATGCACTGAAAGGAGCACACTAGAAAAAATATTCATCTCCCAAGTGACTGTTAAAACACTTTAATTTCCAGAGCTTGTAGTGGAGCTTAAATATAGATTTGAATCTTATTGTGTTCCTTGGAATTAAGAGAGTCTAGTATCTAGAGGAAAACTAGAAAATATCAGTTATGCCTTCTTTCTCCAGAAACTTAAGAAATGAAATTAACAAAGCATAACTGGATCCTCCAAATTACAGAGGAAAGGGGGTAACTGATGATCAACACAGCATAAAGAACTCCCATCTTTTATTTGTTGTGGTTCAGTCATTTTCAGTCATGTCAACTCTTCAGAAGCCCATTTGGGGTTTTTTTGGCAAAGACACTGGAGTGGTTTGCCATTTCCTTCTCCAGCTCATTTTACAGATAAGGAAACAGAGGCAAACAGGATAAAGTGACTTGCTCAGGGTCACACAGGTCTTAAGTATCTGAGGCCAGATTTTAAATCAGTTCTTCCTGACTCCAGGTTCAGTGCAAGCATGTGCATACCACACACACACACACACACACACACACACACACACACACCCTTAAGTTAAAAGTCATTGTGGCATCTGGGGCAGCTAGCTGGCTTTGACTGGGAGTTAGGAGATGAGTCCAAATCTTCCCTCAGATACAAGCTATATAACTCTTATCAAGTCACTTGTCAGCCTCAGATTCCTCATCTATAAAATCAGCATAATAATAACTAGTTTCAAGGGTTGTTGCAAGTATAACCCTGGGCTCTATTTATTAATACTAAATCAATGAGTAGAGTCTTATGCAAATGGGTTTGAGCCCTGGGTTACACAAGGATCAAATAAGATAATATACACAAAGTGCTATAAAAATATTAACTATTATTGTGGGTACTATCTTTAAAACAAGATTTGTGTTTATGAATTATTTAGTCCCTAGTGAACATATCATAGAGCACCAGGTATCTAAGCTAGAGAAATTATAAGAGAATTGGTCCATTCTTCCACAAAATGACTAATATGAAAAATGTTTTACATGACTTAACATGTAAAATCTATATCAGATTGCTTACCCTTTCAGAGAAGAGAGAGGGATGGAAGAATGGGAAGGAAGGCAGGAGGGCGGGAGAAAATTTGTAACTCAAAATTTTAAAAATATTTTTAAAGTAATTGGGGAAAATAAAAGTAGATTATTGATCTAGTTCTAGAGAGTACCTGAAAGCATTCCAACCCCTCTTCAACCACCCTTCACTAGAAAGGTGAAGTGGATTATCTTTGCCACATAGTCAACAAGTGGCAGAGTGAAAACTTGAATTTGGGTCTTATAACTCCAAGTCCAATGGCCAGGTAACTAGTCCAATCCCCTTTTCTGGTACCTTTTGTGTGCTGTATTCCTTCAATAAACTCCTTGAGGTCAAGAATTGCCTTTCTCTTTTCTTTCTTTTTTTTTTTTTAACTTTAGAGTTTAACATAGTGTCTGGCCCATAGTAGGTGCATAATAAATGTTTATTAACTGAGTAACAAGGCAGGTGCCTTCAAGTTTATGGAAGTCTTTCACACATAAAAGGGTTTAGACTAGCTCTGCCTGGTCCCTGAAGTCAGAACAAAGGACAATATATGGAAATCACAAAGAGGCTTGAAAAAAGGAAAAACTTGGTTAACAACCAGAGCTACCTTAAAGTAGAATAGGCCATCTCTGGAGGCAGTGGTCCCCTGACTGAGAATCTTTAAGCAAAGTCTGGTTGGCCATTGATTGAGAACAACTCGTGGGTGATGCTTGTTCAAGTAGAGATTAAATTAGATGCCGTCTTTTTTTATAACCCTTATCTTTCACCTTAGAATCAATACTAAGTATTGGTTCCAAGGCACAAGAGCAATGAGGGCTAGACAATGGGGTAAGTGACTTGTACAGGAAGTATCTGAAAGTCAAATTTGAACCCAGGACCTCCCATCTCTAGGCCAGCTTTTCAAACCACTGAGCCACTTAGCTGCCCCCCTGATTAGATGTCTTCTTACACAGTATCATATTCCATGTACTCTATGATTCAATGATATCTGCTTTTCTGTTGTTCCCTGCACAAGATACTCTATCTACCACCTCCAGACATTAGCTGTGCCCCATGTCAGGAATTGTTCCCTTTCTTACCTCCATCTCTTCTTGGCTTTCCTGGCTTCCCTCAAGTCCCAACTGAAGTCCTGCCTTCTGTAAGAAGTCTTTCCTGGATCTCCTTAATCTTAATGCCTCCATTCTGAGGCAATCCCAAATTTACCTTGTAAATATCTTGCTCATATGTAGTTATCTGCACATTGTCTCCTCCACTGGATTGTGATCTCATTAAGAGCAAGGGCTCGTTTTTGCTTTTCTTTGTCTCCAGCCTTAGTATGGTGCCTGGCACACAGTAGGTAGTTAATAAATGCTTAAGACTTGACCTCTAGGATTCTTTCCAACTCAAATTCTCTGATTTATTGAGGGGAGAAGGACAAAGGAAAGCAAAGGTTGAATAAGGATTTTTTAAGCCTTATCTTGTCTCTTAGAATCCATTCTAAATATTGGTTCCAAGATGGACAATTGGGGTTAAGTGATTTGCCCGAAAATCACACAGCTAGGAAGTGTCGGACGACATGTATAAGGGTGAGAAAAACAGAAACTTCTATACTAATATTCAGGACCAGGCCTGTTGGTTGGTATTTCCCAAATTCTGTTGGCATTCATTGGTATTCTAAATCCCATGATTAGCCTAGCAAAGCTCCAATTCAATTCTAAAATGGCACAACTGTTTTTGATTAGACAGGACTCTCAGGGAAATGAAAGCACATCACAGCTATTTTCCCCCCTTAGGAAAGTTGCCGACAGGCCTCATTTGAAAAAGCCAAAGCGTGAAATGCTTTTCACTCCATTGAAAGGTGTTCCCCATGACCCAGAATGTAGCAACACATACTGATTGCATTGAGAGAAATTTGTGCCCTGCATAAAGGGACTTCAGCCTTCCACACAACAAGACCTCAACACTTTTTACCATTTTGCTCTGGGAATTTCCATTTGATTGTTCTGAAAATTAGGTAAAAGGAATAGTCATCGATAGCTAAATGTTTAACCCTAATTGGAAAACTGAATTATTCATCCAGATAAATAAGGGACACTTTGATTTGGATATATGGTGGACAAACTTCTTTATTCCGTTCCCTCCTCCCTGGTACCCTTGGCTACTTGCATTGTTTACAATCATTCTTTCAAAGAGCAATGAGTGACAAGAGAACTTAAACATCCTAGTCAGGATTAGACAAAGAAACAGCCTGAAAACTGCATTATTTCAAGGCACTCTTTTCTTACATTTTAATTTTACTGCAAATCTGCCCTAAATCAAATACAGGCACACAATAAGGCACGTAAATGGCATCAGTCAAAGACAAAATGTCAAACTATATTTTCACTTCATTAGGTCTCATAATTTCCTCCCTACTGGATAATATGTTAGTCTGGCCACAGTTATTATTTTTATCATGAGTAAAATTGAATCACCCAAGGGGTCCACTGAAAAAATAACATTTATCTTATTGAAAAAGAAAAATCTTTAGCTTATCAAAATCTCTTACAAGATAAAGAAACAGCTGCATGCTCCTTTAAAGTTAAATGATACAATGAAACCCTTCCCTGAAAAAAATTTTCCTTTACCAATGTGAATTTTAACCTCTCCATTACTGTCTTAAACAGTAATTTCATGAGTTGCTGAATGGAAAAAAAATCATTACTTGATGGCACCTGGGAATAAGTTTCTTAGAATTTTACAGATGAAGAAACTGAGGCAGAATTGCCCAGGGTTTCACAGCTAGTAAGTGTCTGAGGCCAGATTTGAACTCAAATAAATACATCTATCTGTCTGTCTGCCTGCATATCTATTATCTAGCTAGCTAGCTAGCTATCCATCCATCCATTTGATCTAACTACAGGCCAAGTGTTCTGTCCATTGTGTCACGCGGCTGCCCCAAATGATCTTCTTAATAAAGGCTAATTATTGGGGAAAAATAGACATATAAAAAAAGCTAACAAAATTTTTTCTGTACCCATATTAGCTTCATCATTTGTAACTGTATTCATCAATAACAAGTCTTTATTAAGCACCTACTATGAAACAAGAACTGGTGATACAAACAGAAGAAATACAATGGTCCTTGCTTTCAATAAGTTTACATTCTGAGAGAAACAATAACATATACACATATGCATAAATATAAAGTTAAATAAGTACATCTATCTGTCTGCCTGCCTACCTATCATCTATCTATCTATCCATCCATCCATCTATCTATCTATCTATCTATCATCTATCTATCTATCTATCTATCTATCTATCTATCTATCTATCTATCTATCTATCTCTCTCTCTATNTCTATCTATCTATCTATCTATCTATCTATCTATCTATCTATCTATCTGTCTCTCTCTCTATCTGTCTGTCTTCCTGTCTTCCTGTCTGTCTGTCTGTCTATCTATCTATCTATCTATCTATCTATCTATCTATCTATCTATCTACCTACCTACCTATCTTTCTAGTTATCTGTCTGTCTAGTTATCTAGTTAACTCTCCATCTGTCTGTCTGTCTGTCTAGCTATATCTCCACAAAGTAGTTAAATACAAAGTCCTGTAAGTGACAGAGAAGCAGAGACAGGGAAAAGAGACCAACATTTGGGAAGAATTGAAAGAGGCTTCATAAAGGAAGTGGCACCTGAGCTTCATCTTAAAGGAAGTGAGAGACTCTGAGGCTGGGGTTTGGAGGCAGTGTGTTTTAGGTATAAGAGACAACCACTACAAGGCACTGTACTACCTCAAGTCAAATATCTTTTAATTAAAAGGAAGGAAGTATATTTTAGTAATAAGATCCAGAATATTAACCCTACTAACCTCAGGGGGCTGAACTTCTAAGTTACATTGCAGTTAAAAATCCTCTGATACTCTGAACGCCTCCAAGAATTTCACAAAATTCAAAATGGTTCTGCCTACTACACTCCAGTCTCAGGAAAAGTAAAAAAAAACATTAGAATATTCCATCATGACATGGCATCTGGGAACAGGGCTCTTATTATAGTTGGTTCCAAAGGAAATGCAAAAGGATTCATTTCTCAAAGGGATCTAAAAATGATACAAAGGACCAAGGAAGGAAAGAATCTTGATTTTTATTTGGAAGAGAGTGTAAAGTATTGTATTTTAACAAGAACTAACCTATGCAGAACCTCTAGTTCTGTGATTTCATTTCTTTTCTTTTTTGTGTGGCCAGGAATTAATGTGGAAAAATACAGGCAAATAGAAAAAAAAGTTAATTTTAAGTAGCAACACAGCAGGCTCCTCACCCACTAACAAACTCAAGTCCAAAAACAAGATTAATTGGGAAAAAAGTTACATTACTAATTTCATCTGTACTTTGCCAATATGGGTTATACTATACCTCACAGGAATCTTTTAACATTATACTTTTGTAGGTGGCATGACAAACTCCACAATTATTTGGAAGGAATCAAAGCAATGCACAAAAAAATGAGAATTATAAAAGATTTTTGGCAAAGGTTACAGATTGTGGTCTGAATGTGACTGGCTTCCACAAGTGCACTCAAGTTACTTCATCCCTTTTTCATCCTCTCCTCTTCTTCT
Organism: Gracilinanus agilis; assembly: GCF_016433145.1. Taxonomy (NCBI): domain Eukaryota; kingdom Metazoa; phylum Chordata; class Mammalia; order Didelphimorphia; family Didelphidae; genus Gracilinanus; species Gracilinanus agilis. The sequence goes on from NC_058130.1 coordinate 191,601,231, forward strand.
CCTGTCCAATCTCTCTGTTCCCATTCTTCTCGGCTCTTCAGGGATCATTTCCTTCTTTGTACTTGTACCCCCAGTAACTAGGTCAGTTCCTGTCATAAAAAATATTTGTTGACTTCACTTGACATGATTCTGCCTTGGTCCCAGTTTACCATCTTACTATCAAATTCTCTGACTTTTGGCTCCAGATTGCAACTAGGTGGCTCAGTGGATAAAGCACTGGGCAAAGACTTGGGCATGAGCCTGAACATGTCATTTATCCTGTTTGCCTTAGTTTTCTTTTCTGAGTTATGGTTGTAAGGATCAAGATAATATTTGTAAAGTATTTAGTGGATGCTCAATGAATGCTTATTCCCTCCTACTCCCCCATTTTATATCCTCTACTCCCCAGATTGGCTATCTCTATTCTGTCTGGGACTAGTCTTCTCACTTTTTCCCTTGAGCCTATATCTACAACAGCCTTTTGAAGCTCAAGGTTTTAGTAAATATAAAGTGTTTTTTTAAGCTGTTACTCTATGGCAAAACCATTTTGTAATGATCAAATGCCTTTTCTGAGAATTCTACATTAATCTTTTAGATCTGAAGTAATTACCATAAAACAGTGTTATTAAAGCATAATAGATTTAGCCAGGAAAATTGTCTTGCAAATGAATGGGATTTTAAAATATATATTCAAAGAGATTTTTAATTACACTAAAGGTTTTTTTTAATTATCTGGGCTTGTATCCCAATCACACCCCATGTTTCCATAAAAAAATGCAGAGAATTGATGCCAGGTTTAATGACAACATCCTATCACCCAACGAATTTTCTTTAGGAAGATTTCGTTTTTGCCTTTGAAAAGTGTTGTTGCATTAAGTCAGCCAGGGGACCTGGCTTAACTTCATAAACTTGCCAACAGTGATGAATCACGTACCTCTTTTGTGCATTTGTTAAATAAACCTTGCAAAATGCTAGCAATGTTCACCATTGAAAGACAACACTAGATATTCTAGGACAAACTCCAGAGAATATCATGTTTACTTGGCAGCCTTTTTACTTTTGGTGCAAATATAGATGAAAAATAGTATTAGTCTATATTTTATAAGCATTTTAGATTTTAAAACATTTCATTTATGTTATTATAATATCTCATTATATTATCTGAATATCTTAGATTCATCCTTCTCCTTTGCCTTCCATATTGGATCAGTCTCCAAGACTTGTTGATTCTACTTCATTTCTGTTCTCTCCTCTCCATTCACATAGACACATCCCTTCTTCAGGCTTTAACAATCTCACCTAGACTACTATTAGTCTCTCCTTTTCTTTTTTCAAACCTTTGCCTTTTGCCTTAGAATCAATACTATGTGTCAGTTCCAAGGTAGAAGAGTATTAAGGGCTAGGCAATGGAGGTTAACCCTTGCCCAGGTTCACACAGCTAGAAAGTGTCTGAGGTCAAATTTGAACCCAGGACCTCCTGTTTCTAGATCTGGCTCTCCATCCACTGAGCTACCCAGCTGTCCCTTATAATAGTCTCTTAAATGATTTCTCTGTCTAGTCTCAAATTTTTAATCTTTGAATGGGTGGAAAAAGGAGTATTCTGAGACTTATCTGAAACTTTCAGTTTTGTGATCCCATAGAGTTTGGTCTGAAGAACATGCAATGTAGTGGAAACAGCAACTGGCTTTGGAGTAAGAGAACCAGAGTTCAAATTCTACCCATAATGTTATACTACCTGTATATCTCTGGGCAAGTCACAACTTCTCCAAGACTTGGTTTTTTTATCTTTAAAATAAGTAGGATGGGTGGTAGATTATTGGATTAGATGGCCTCTGAGGTCCTTCCTAGCTTTATCTAGGTCTATGAACCTAAGACAGAATCTTATTGAGTCTTGTCCTTGGACCAAATGCAGAACCAATCTGTTTCATATTGGGAGTCAATCAATAAGTCAGTTATGGGTCAGGCTCTGTGCTAAGAGCTGAAGATACAAAGAAAAGCAAAAGACAATCCTTGCTCTTGAGGAGCTCACTCTGAATGATCAAATCAGTGACCTGCCTTAGTTCAAACACTAAGCTGGCTCAAAACTGACCTATTCCTAAGGCAGGGACTGTTAGCCTTTAATAAGCCATGGACCCTTTGGCAGCTTAGTGATTTGCCATCATTAGAGCATTACAGGAGAGGACTTTTATGAAAAAGATGAATTTCTGTGGCAGCAAATCATTTGGGATTATTGATCAAACCACATAATTTCCAAAATGCTATGTTGTCTAATCTCTTCCCATTATTCAGTTTTGGGCCCCATACTTCATTTAAAAAGATATTATTTTATTTTTCCTCAATCACATGTAAAAACAAATTTTAACAGTTTCTTTTAAATTTAAAGTTCCAAATTCTCTCTCATCTTCCCACCTACTCTTCCTTGCCCCTCCCTGAGAGTGTAAACAATTGGATATAGTTTCTACATGTACAAGAATGTAAACTATTTTTCCAGATTAGTCATTTGTGGAAGAAATGTCAAATTTAAAAAATGTAAAAAAGAAGAAAGAAACTCAGGGCTTTATTTTAAAGATTTTAGAGATGAGGAGATCAAGGACTCAGCATCATTTTTTGGGGAAAGCACTAGATTTGTATTTGAGTTTGAGTTTCTGGGTTCAAATCCCTGCTTTGAGACTTACTATCTCTATGACCTCTGGTAGGAACTTTATCCTAGTGGGACAATAAGTTGAAGGATATGGATTTGACGACCTGTCATGTCCCTCTCAGCTTTAAATCTATGATCTTATCATCTGAAGGAAGCAAAGATTTATTGAGTATTTACTATGTGCTAAGCATGATGCAAAATGCTTTGTGAATATTATCTCATTTGATTTTTTTAACAACCCTGGGAGCAGAGTTCTTTTATTATCCCCATTTTACAGTTGAGGAAACTGAGGAAGAAAGAGGATAAGTGACTTGCTCAGGGTTACACAGCTAGTATTTGAGGTCATACTTGAATTCAGATTTATACCCCAAAACTCAATGTTTCAAGTGTAAACATTAGGGTAAGGGGAAGAAAATAAGTTTTATATAGCACTACTATGTGCCAGACACTGTTCTAAACACTTTTTAAAATATTATCTCATTTTGATCATCAGGGGCAAAATTTGAACTTCCTCTGACTCCAAGCCAATATTATTTCCACTGTGCCACATGTTCTTCAGACTTAGCAACATCCATGGAATCACCAAACAAATTTTCAGATCAATCTCGGAATCTTTGGACATTTAGATATAAATGATACAAAATGTTATTAAGTTGTTTTCAGTTGTGTCCAACTCTGTGATCCCATTTGAGATTTTCTTGGCAGAAATACCAGAGTAGTTTGCCATTTCGTTTTCCAGCTCATTTTACAGGTAAAGAAACTGAGGCAAAAAGTGTTACATGACTTTTCCAGAATCATTCAGCTTGGAAGTGTCTGATATTTGAACTCAGGAAGAAGAGTCTTTTTGATTCCAGGCCAGACACTCCATCCACTGCACCACCCCGCTGGCCTTATGATATGAAATAGCTATATAAAAAAGCACATGCACTGTCTCAACAAAATACGCATCTACCTTGCATAGAGTGTATAATACACATTTTTTGTCTGCTTTGCAAAGCAGATCCATGGCTTTGGATTTCTCTGGGGGTTTTTTCACAGTCTTCCAAGTCTCAGGGCAATTAAAACAATGTTGCCTCTACATTAAGTCATTTTTAGAATGTCACTCTTAGGCACTGAGAACACCCAACTTGATAGCTATATACAGAAAAATACAGCAGTCCATTAGTGGTCATTATTCCCCAGGCTAAGACAAGGTCAAAGCAGGCTTTGATACTGGGATCTTTGGGGCTGCTGTGAGAAAACTGAGCTTTGGAGTGGTTATTGCGTGAGTAAACAATAGTAATAATAGCTCATCTTCAGCACTTGGAAGTTTGAAAACATTTTTACTACATTAACTCATATGAAAAAGGAGTAAAGTCAAATGGAGGTGCCAGAGAAATCAGCAAGCATTTACTGAGCATCTCCTATATACCATGCAGTGCATTAGATGCTGGAGCTACATAAGCAAAGAGAAAAAGGAGCATGGAACTCTGACTAAACGTATGAGAGACTCTCAGGAAGTGAGTATGAAGGACTCAGCATCACTTTTTGGGAAAAGCACAAGATTTGTATTTGAGTTTGAGTTTCTGGGTTCAAATCCCTGCTTTGAGACTTACTATCTCTATGACCTCTGGTAGGAACTTTATCCTAGAGGGACAATAAATTGAAGGATATGGATTTGATGACCTGTCACGTCCCTCTCAGCTTTAAATCTATGATCTTATCATCTGAAGGAAGCAAGGATTTATTATTTACTATGTGCTAAGCACCATGCAAAATGCTTTGTGAATATTATCTCATTTGATTTTTTTTAACAACCCTGGGAGCAGAGTTCTTTTATTATCTCCATTTTACAGTTGAGGAAACTGAGGAAGAAAGAGGATAAGTGACTTGCTCCGGGTTACACAGCTAGTATTTGAGGTCATACTTGAACTCAGGTCCGCTTGACTTCAGTTCCAATGCTCTATCTGCTTTGCCACCTAGCTATCATCAGAAGAAGGGTAAGAAATGATTCTGTGTCCCAAGTGAGGGAGTCGAGTCTTGAGTTGGGGATAGCAAGCGCTAGGCTCCACGTTCCCTACTTAAGGAACTCATCTGGCTCAGGGTCCTTGTGTCGATGTCCACAAATGAGTTCTGTAGTTGGGGACAATGATGACCACTACCAAAGTAGAAACAAACAAATAACACAGTTCTGAGATTCTAGGAATTTCCACAAAGGAAAAGAGAAGTTGGGGGAAGAAGCTCAGATGTAAGCATAACAGTAACCAGTTATAAATGTGAATTTAAAAAAGTAAGTTTGTATCACTTTGCTAGGGAATATTTTCCTTTTTCTTTTAAAAGGCTGCCTGAGACATCTCCTAGGATACCAGCAAGCACTTTAGAAGAGCATGCCATTCCATCTTTTACAGTTTGCTTGGTGTCAGTACTTGGTGCATCACAGAAAAAGTCACATCTGTTATGGATTATATGATGTCAGTGTATGCAGAGGAGATACTTTGAAAAGAATTTAAGATTGCATTTTTTTCTCTAGAGTCATGTTCTTAACTTTTTTTTTCAACAAGTAACATTTGTTATTTTTGTATAGTTACACATTCCTATAACTAAACATTGTAAACTAAAAGCAAAATTATAGTTTTAAACTTATAGTTAGAATTCATATTCATAAACTAAAAGCAAAAGAATGCTAGAGAAAATAATCTGAAAAGGTTTTCCAGTCCCCCTTGTTGTTTTCATCTGGATACTCTCAATGCATGCACAAAAAGGTTTTGTAGAGATAAGAGAGGAGACAAATAGATTAATAATTGATCTTTGTCTTTTTGGTCTGTTCCCAATTCCTGGAATATACCACCCATCCACTCTGGTTCCTTAGAATCCTTATCTTCCTTCAAGGCCACCTCCTACATGAAGCCTCCCCTGATATCCTTCCATCCTTAATTTCTCTCTCTGTCTCTGTCTCTGTCTCTGTCTCTGTCTCTCTCTTTAAACCCTTATCTTCTGCCTTAGAACTAAAGACTTAATTTCTCTCTTCTTTTAAACCCTTACCTTCTGCCTTAGAACCAATAGTGGTTCTAAGGCAGAAGAGTGGTAAGGGCTAGGCAATGGAGGTTAAGTGACTTGGCCAGGGTAACACAGATAAGGAAGGGTCTGGTCTCAAATTTGAACCCAGGACCTCCCATCTCCAGGCCTGGTTCTCAATCTGCTGAGCTACCCAGCTGCCCCCAATCCTCAATTTTTCTTATCTTTACCTGCTTACATACATATTAGATCTTCCTCTAGTGCAGGGGTCTGCAACCTTTTTGGCCGTGAGAGCCATAAACACCACATTTTTAAAAATGTAATTTCGTGAGAGCCTTACAATGTTCACAGTGCGCGCTCCTGTAACAGCACCTGAAAAAAAATTGACTTTTTTTTTTGAGATTAGGAGTTGTTTTAGGTTTTGTCTTTATATCCCCAGTGCCTTGCTCATAGTAAGCTTTTCAAGTTTTCTTTTTAAAATAAATTTTCACTTTTTTTTTGTTTTTATATTCTATACATTGTTCTATGTATTCCACCCTCTCCCCTTCCCAAAGATCCTCATAACAAAGAATGAAAAAGAGGGGATTTTTTTCTTTTAGAAAAACTAACAAATGTCAAAAAAGTCTGATCTTATACGCACTGTTTCATAACCACAGAACCCTATATTTGCAAAGAGATCAGCAAAATGGCTGCTCATATCTCTTTTCGGGGACTAAGCTTGACCATTATAATTTCACAGTATTCTGTTACACATGTTTTCTCTTTACAGGTCTTTCATTTATACACAAGGGCAGGCTCTTAAGAAATGTTGTTGAAACTGATCCCCCCCCTTTTTTTTTAATAGAAGTACCATTTGTGATCTTTTTTTCATTCCCATGTAATCTTCCCCTCTGTGGCATAGCCTAAGAACCAATTTCTTTCAAGCCTTTAAAATTCTGTCAGCTCCAGAATGCATTTCTCCTGTCACTATTTGTTCAAGGTTCTTTTCCTGTGTGGTAGTTAATTCAGCTACTCTTTCTGACTTCATCTTATTAAATGTTATTGCTGACTCCTTAAAGTACACAGAATACTGAGATGGGGAGAAGTCAAATATGGAGGCTGCCAAAGAAAATAATGTCCAGTGAACATGGCGGTGGACCTGTTCTTTTTTGTCATCCTTTTCACGTTTTCATCTGCAGATGCTCCTTAGATCATCTGAATTAGATTAGCTCAAATGATCAAGTGAGATAATTCATGCAAAGTGTTTTATGAACCATAAAGTACTGAACAAATATCAGCAATTAATAGTATTATATTATAGTTGATCTCACAGCAAGATCTCTGTGGGCTCAATTTTTCTTCATTTGCTTTTTATGGTTTTATGAGATGCTGCTGCTCATAAAACTTTGCATAAGAGAAGGCAAAACAAACCAGTATTGACCTTGGTTGTTATTTGGCAAAGAATCACAACATCACAAAATCACACTCAGCCTATGGCCAGGTTAGATTTTTTTTTTTTGCTAACTATATCACACTGTTGGATGTGTATCTCAAATGACTTAATATAAGTAAAGCATTTTGCAAACTGTAAATCATTATATAAATACTAGTTAATATTGTCATTATTAATAGTAATGAATTTGTAGTCATAGATAGCTCCCAGATTTAGGGATCACAGGTTGAAAGATGGAAAGCACTTTGGTCCAACCAATTTTGTCCAACTTTTTCAACTTATAGATGAGGAAACTCAAATTAAAGGAGTTTGAGGGATTTGCTAGAGGTCACACAGGTAAGTAAGATTTAAATCTGTGTTCTCAGATTCCAGAAATGAAATCTGTTCACTGTACCTCACAGCAAATTAATTATTTTTGTTTTCTTTTTTAAAGCTTTGGTGAGTTTTATTAAATAATATTTTTGTGCAATTTTGTTTGGTCTGTAGTGGCCTGCTTCCATTGTTAACACAATTACCTAGGTCAATGAGAATCATTGGATATGTTGTGTAGTACTTCCCACATGCTATACCCAAAATTCAATGTCATTGCTATATGACAGTTTTGGCCAACATAGTACAGTATTTAGTCTCTGCTTTCCTTAAAGCCAGAAGTTGTTAGCTAAAATGGCCAAACTGGCTTTGCTTTAATTGATCGTTTTTAGGGTTTGCTTGTAGCCCAAAATTTATTTATTGTTTTTCATTACCTACTAGGGCCTTGAGTTTATGGACTCCAGAGACATTTTGTCTTCTTTTTGGCCACCATCTTTCTACCTTCAATTTAGGAGGACCTTCAACTTGAGACATGCTTTCATGATAATGAACTATTTTCTAACCACGGTCCCTCATGTCTCTGCATAATTCATACTTTTGCCCCAAAATATAAGACTTTACACTTAACTCTATTGTCATTTCATTAAAGTCAATCCATCATCTAGTCTGTTGACATCTTTCTAGATTCCAGTTCTACATTTTGTCATAATAGTTCTAAATGTTTTCTGACAAATATGGTTTCTTGGCTCTCTATACCTCTCCATTGTAACAATTAAAAATGATAAAGACTGATAAAATGAGGAAAATTAGTAGTTTAATTAAAGCCATGGCCATGTTGATAAAATATGTAATTTGACCACGTGTCTGATAAAATCTCTTCAAAGATACTGCCAGTGCTTCCCATCCTCGCTACGTAGCCAAGAGGTCATCTCAAACCCGACCTCTGAATTTAAGCTGCCCTATACGTTGGATATGTCCCCATGTCTCAAAACTGGAAACCCATTGGATCACAGGGGATGTAGTCTCAAAGTTCCCCACATGTCCCCAGGAAGTTTGTAAGATACTTTTAAATGGCACCTCCCTGAATTCCAAACACACACCATTGGAGTGGCTATTTAACAGTAGTTAAATTTTTCTAAGAAAATATGTTAATCAAAGTCAGTGTCTTCTCTTTTATTTTGTTTGGTCATTCAGTCATGTCTGCCTCTTCATAACCCCATGGATCACAGCTATTTATGAGTTTTCTTGGCCATGATACTGGAATAGTTTGTCATTTCCTTCTTCAGTGGATCTATTTTTGTCAAGCAATCAGAGATTAACTTACCCAGGGTCACATAGCTAGGAAGTGTTTGAGCCTGAATTTGAACCTAGGTCTTTCTGACTCCAGGCTCAATGCTTTTAATAACTGAGTCACAATTGCCTCTTTTATACATTTCCCATTTTTTCGGAGTCATCAGATCCTGTAGTTGTACCTATTTATTTCTCTTCTTTCTTCATTTTTTTTTCAGGTTGGTATTTGCCTTTGCTCTCCAATCAGCTGATGGCCTAATTGTATATAGATCACTGATTCTGAAATGATGGCTAAATTGGGTAACCAAAAGTTACTGAATTTTTTAAACTTTTGCCTTCCATCTTAGAATCAGCACTAAGTATCAGTTCCAAGGTAGAAGAGCAGTAAGGCTAGGAAATTGTGATTAAGTTACTTGTCCAGGGTCACATAGCTAAGAAGTATCTGAGGCCAGATTTGAACCCAGAACTTTCTGTCTCTAGTCCTGGCTCGCAATTCATTGAGCCACCTAGATGTCCCCAAAAGTTTCTGATTTTTGTTGTGTTGTTTGCCTTGACACAAACAGCATCTTCTGCCTCTCTTCTTGAAGGACATATTCATGATAGATGGGAAGGGTGTTCTCGGTAATGTAGAAACCTTTGACCTTTTCCATTTATTGATTTCTAATCATATTTTTCCAAGATGATTTTTACCATCCCACCATCCTCTGTGCTCAGCATTTACTTTAGAGTCTTTGAATATCATGCATGTGTGTGTATGTGTGTGTGTGTGTGTGTGTGTGTTGTTTAAATATACTATTTATGGGACCCTGAGTTAATAAATTGAGAGCTAGAAGGAAACTTAGGGACCATCAAATACAACCCTTCTCATTTTACAATTGAGAAAATTGAGGGACAAAGTAGTTTAGTGATTTTCCCAGATATATATAGCCAGTAAGTATCTAAAGTAAAATATGAACCCAGATCTTCCTGTCATTCTTCATAAAACTTCTCTATCCCTTCATCTTCTTCAACAAATGCTATAAACTTGAACTGTCCTCATAGCAATTATTTTGCTTATGCTTATTATAAGCACTATAAGGTGAGATGACCAAGAGCCCCCCAGGTAATGATATAGTAGGACTGGTCATTGTTTTATAGGTAGGACTTGGCGTTTTGTAGGAGGCAGGAAGACCTATCAATATTCAGTTGCCAAAAGGGTCTAAACTTGAATTCTTCAACCATGGCTCTCTCCTCCACAGGTTCCTCATTGCCTTTAAGATAAAATAAAAATTCCTCAGTTTGGCATTTAAAGACCTTCACAATCTGTCTTCAGTTTTTTTAGGCTAACCATACATCATTCTCTTTTACATTCTCTATGATCCAGTGAGCCTTGCCTATCAGTTGTCCATAGAATGATAGAATTTGTTTCCTATGTTGTACTTGCTCTTCATCTCCACTTCAAAGAGTCCCTAGATTCCTTCAAGGTTAATTTTAAGGTCATCCCTAGTGGAAATTGTTCACTGAGTCCTTCTACTTGTTAGCACCTTTGTAATTCTCCACCTCAAGTTCTCACTTATATTCTGTTTACAATGTGTTTACATGTTGTATCTCCCCAGTTGAACTTAAGCTCCTAGAGCAGTGATGGGCACACTACGACCTGTGGGCCAGACGTGGCCCCCTGAAATGTTCTATCTGGCTGTGCAATATTATTCCTAATCTGACCAAATACAATACAATGAAACTTCAAAAGAGTTGTCTTGGAAACAGACTGACAGATGAACATTCCCTTTCCTTTGACCCCCTCTTTAAAAAGTTTGCCCATCACTGTCCTAGAAGGTTTTATTTTGTTTATTTATCTCCAGTTCGGCACAATCCTTATGCATAAAAGGTATTTAATGTAAGTTTATGGAATTGGATTGAATGTGAATAAAGGATCAGATCAACTCCTACTTTCTCTGTGCATTTATCCCTATAGATAGTCACATTGATCTATCTAATTTGAACTCTTAAGATACTTATTTCTATACTATAATCCTTGGTACTTGTTAAATATTGCTTTGTATTCTTTTTTTAGCAAATAATTTTCTTTTACTAATTACACATAATAACAAATTTCCACATAAGTTTTCCAAAGATTACTTTGTATTTTTAATCATTTTCTTAGTTGTACATGTCAAGCAATATGGTGACATGGAAAGAAGAGTGTACTACTGCAATAATCAGGAGAGACTTGCATTTGAATTCAGCATACAACACATATTAGTTGTGTGGCCCTATGTAAGTCACTTGATGTCCAAAACTAAACTCATTACCTTTTTCCCAAAACCTTCCTCCCTTCCCAAATTCCCTCTTATTGTAGAGGGCATACATTATTGTCCTTCCTATCAGCTAGACTCTCAACCAACATTTCTTCTTCATTCCCTCACTCTTTCTTACTTCCATGTACCATTTCTTGCCAAGTCCTGTTCATTTTACCTTTGTAATATCTCTTATATGACTCCTTTCCTCTTACACTTCCATCACCCTGGTATAGGTTCTCTTTGCCTCATATCTGTACTATTGCAATAGTCTGCCAGTTTTTCTCTCTGCCTTAAAACCCTCCCTACTCCAATCCATTTTCCATCAAGCTGTTAAATCAATCTTTCTAAAGTAAAGGTCTGGTCATGTCAGCTCCAGTTAATGAATTCCAGTGGCTTCTGATCACTATCATAATCCTCTTTTATAACCTGAATCCTCCTACCTTTCTAGTCTTCTTATACCTTCCCATCCCTGTAGATGCTTTGATCCAGTGACACTAACCTTACTTGTTCCTCACACATGACACTCCATCTCCCAACTCTTCAAATTTTCACTGGCTATCCCCCAGTGCCTAAAACTTTCTTCCTCATCATCTCTGTCTCCTGGCTTCCCTGGCTTCTTTCAAGTTTCAGCTGATGTTTCACCTTCTACAAGAAGCCTTTCCTGATGAATTCTAGTGCCTTCCCTCTGTTCATTGTCCCCAATTTATCCCAGATAGTTTTTTTGTTTGTAAACAGTTGTTTGCATGTTGTCTCTTTCATTAGACTCAAACTCCTTGAGACCAGAGACTATTTTTTTACATTTCTTTGCATCCTCAGCCCTTACCACAGTGCTTGGCACATAGAAGGTACTTAAGTGATTCATGAATGAATGATTTGAATGCAAATAATAAAATCTGTAGTATTATCTTGCAAGAGATTATATATAAAGTATTTTGTACAATTTAATCAAATGTTTTCAGCCATGCATTTATAATGTCCTTAGCTATATCATAAATTCATTGCAGAATCTTACACTTCCCCCCCCCCCCATTTTGTTTAACATGATGCCTTGAAGGTTTGTGGCATTCCAGGACATCTAGAGCAGGAACAGGAGCCAATGAATGGGAGGACAGGAGAGGAGGGGATGGAATGTGAGGGAAGAGATAGTTGGCTAGTTTAATTGGAATGTGAAATACATGAAAAGGAATTATATGAAACAAGACTGGAGAGGTAAATGGGAGCCAATGAGGGAAGGCTTTAAATGCCAGACAGAAGCTTTTATATTTAATCTTAAAGCCTATGGGGAACCACTGAAGAATTTTTTATTTGGTTTCTTTTTGGGAATATCAATTTGCTAGCTAAGCGTAATACGGATTAAAGACCAGAAGCAGAGAAACTAATAAATTATCTATTCAGCCCATGGTGGAGGGACCAGAATCAGATCACAGGATTAAGTGGGGAACAGAAGAATTCTGGCATACTTTATTCTTCTAGTGCCTCAGCTAGTCTCTGGTTGTCATTTGGGAATTTCCAATAAAAGTATCATTTGATCCATTTAATCGAAAATTTCCTAAGGTGTCCTATGGACTTAAAAGAGTTAAGGCAGGTTCCAAAGGCTTCTCCCTAAGTTTTTAATAGGGATTAGCTGAGTCACTGGGTAAACTGGACTCTTTAAACATAATTAGACATGCTTTCTGGTCTTGGTACTTATTACTCACTGCACTTCATGTCCATTTTCCAGAAGGGAAAGGAAAGATAGGTATCATGGAATAGTAAATAGAATGCAGGACTTGGAGTCAGGAAGACAAGGGTTTGAATCCCACCTCTGACACCAGCTGTTTGACTCTGGGAAAGTCACTGAAATGAGGAGGTTGGACTTAGCAATTTTGAAGCTCTAAACCTAAGATTTTATAAATTAGGTATTCCCAGTGAATCTCTCCTGCTACCATCTCCTTCCAATCCATATCCCTGAGGAAATAACACATTACCTTCCCTGTGGGACATGAGGACAGTATTACTTCCCAAAGATGGATTGTAGAAAATTGGGCAAGGGAGAGGAAGGAGAATAATAATGGAGATGAGAACAGAATGAAATTGTGGCTATGAAGGGGAAGGCATTGAGACCCATGTATTCAGGCAATCTGAGTTAACCCAGGCCTTTACTCCTGACAATAATATAATGATTTGACAAAATCCTTCTCACCAATAGATCTCAAAGTGTTCTTAATCACAATGGAGTAAAAATAATTATTCTTATCTTCTAGATAAAAGATTGCATTCAAAACACTTGCTAATTATTTTGCTTTCTTTTTTTTCTGAATAAATGAATCCACTGTATTTTGTTCTGGCTTCTTGCCCTTGTTCTCTCTCCATGGCAAAGAGGGGGGTGTGTGCCCACATGCCTGTGTGCATGAGAGAAAGCAGGCTTGTGTTCACACTGGCAAACACTCTAGGCAGCTAAGGAAGTACTATCAACATTTTTCATCTTTTCACCTTGAATGCTGGATCAAAAATAAAGATGAAAATGATAATGACCTAGAAGGATGTGGCACATGTAGAGGGAAAATTGCTGGTATCAAGGTACAAATCCAAACAGAGCAGGTATAGACACCACCTAAACACAGCCACAATTCCAAGAGATTCCCATTATCTTTGTCTCAAATTTTGAGACTGAAAATAAGAGGAGAAAGAGGGCAATGTAAAAATGAATTAAGTGCCACACCTCTAAGAAAGAAAAGCAAAATAGTGGATTAAGTAAATAACACAGATAAATCTGTTGTGAGTTTTAAGAACATTTTCAATTTAGATCTTCAACCATGCTACTCTTATGCCTTCTTACCCACATCTTCTCATTTTTTTTGTTCTAACATTAATAAAAATTTGCATTTATATAGCACCTTAAAATTTGCAAAAACCCTTTGTATATATTATCTTACTTGAAAAATAGGTTCCTATTACAGGTATGATTATTCCCATTTTTTGGACTAGATTTATAATTCCATTGGTACAGGAAACTCTCTCTTCAGGATAGAAGGATACCTACTTTGTAATTTATAGTCTCATAGAGTCAACTGGGGACCTGAAAAATGAAGAATTCACACAGCCAAGACCCATTAGAGGAAGGAACCAAAGGAGTCCGGACTATGAAGCCAAGCTAGTGCTCTATCCACTGTTCTGGGCTTCCTCTTATATTCACTTTACAAACAAGGTAATTGTGGTTTTTAAAGCATTAGGCACCTGAACCCAGATTTTCCTAGTTTCAGATCCAGTACTCTCTGGTATACCAGTGGTTCTCAAAGTGTGGTTTGGGGGCCCTTTTCAGGGGATCCATGAGGACAAAACTATTTTCATAATAATCCTTAGACATTTTAATGTCTAATACGGTAAATGTCAATAGACATAACACACCTAAACAAAAGGTCTTTACAGTTATTAATGATTTTCAAAACTTTAAATGGCCCCTAAAACCGCAAAGTTTAAGGACTTCTACCATATATCATGCTGACTTTTTGCAGCAGTGATTTTCCCCCTGTGGATTTCCCCTAACTAGGATCATATAATTCTTTCTCAAGAACATCTGGTACTTTCAAATATATTAGATATAATAGGTTCGTCTATATGCATCTTGTCTAGCCATAGAGAACTTAGGAAAGGGATATATATATTTTCTATTTTTGTCTCCTCAAATGGGATTGAGACGACATTTTCTCCAGCAAACATTTATAAATCAGTGCTTAAAACATTTTTGTTGAATAGATTAGACCTGAGATGATAGGCATGTTTAAAAGACTAGAACTCTTCTCTATAGTGTTTTTTTTAATCCTATCTTTAAATCTCAGAATTAATTCTAAGAATTGCTTCCAAGGCAGAAGAGCAATAAGGGCTATGCAATTGGGGTTAAGTGACTTGTCCAGGGTAACTCATCTGGGAAGTATCTGAAGTCAAATTTGAACCCAGGATCTACCACTGAGCCACCTAACTGCCTCTGTTTCGTATCTTCTTTTGTTGAGCAAAGCTTTAAATGTATTACAACAGATGTCCTGTTCCACTTGAGTATCTTGATCATGAGAATCTGGGTAAAGTGATTGCTTTTTGGAGACGTATCAATTATAATTATCACTATTATTATTATCAATGCCAATAACAGCATCATCATCATTAATCACTTACATTTATATGACACATTACGATTTACAAAGTGCTTCTCTTACCACAATCCTTAGAGGTACTATGTACATTGTTATCCATATGTGAGGATTATTACTTGGATGACTAGAAAACTAATTGTTACCTTTTTACAGGACATGAGTAAAATATAGATTATATAGAAATATATTATATAGAAATATTTCTCTAGGTGTCTCTGGTCCGTTTTTCTAAAAACCAATGTAAATTTTAAGAAAAAGGTAAAAAAAGAAAAAATTAATTTGAAATTTAGGACATTTTATAACACAAAGTCTCCAATCACCTTTCTTATGAAAAAAGAATCATTTACCACATCTGAAATATTTTTGAAATATTTCTTCTCATCTTGCAGATATCTAACGAGGGACAACTTCTCAAATAAGAGAGAATTTCAAATATTGGCAATACTCCAATAGGGTTATGCAGCGATTCTATATCAAATAAGGGAAAAGTATAAATGCTTTCAACACTATATTATAGGCAACAATATAAATATTGTCAATACAATTCCTGAATTCTGTGGTATTTAATTTCCTTTAAAAAGTAGGATAATTAAAAAAATTATTTTTCATGTAATAAAATTCTGCCATTATAAAATGCTACCAAAATGTTCAGTAATCTTATCAACTATCAAAACAGAGAATATAAATTATATGTTTATAAGAACCAACACTTCTCTATTTTCTGGCATGAAGAATTTACTCTTCCTGTGAAACAATTTCTAGAGGTCAGAAGATCACAGATTGAAAGTGGAAAGGTCCTCAGAAGTCATACAGTCCATTCTTATCATTTAAATGTATGATTTCATCCATGTGGGTGTTCCCTCCAACTTCCAAAAAGGTTTTGTTTGTTATCTAGCCCATTGGAGGCTATAGATAAGGGAGGAGAAGGCCAGATTCAAACTGTTCCACTAAGGCTATATAGCCTGGAATTTCACTCAGCCTTAGCTGCAGGCATTTTAGCTGCCTGTTTAAAGACTGTTCACTATAGCTTCTTGGACCAATGGTCAGTGACTCAACAAGAATTTATTAATTAAGAATTAATTAAGTGTAATGACCACTACACATTAAGCCTTGTGCTAAGTGGGGAGAGAGAAAACAAAAAGGCAAAGACAGCCCTCGTTCTCAAGGAGCTCCCGCTCTAAACAGTGAGTTCAAAGAAAACAACGATAGAAATACAATACATGTACAGGATAGATTGCTATGGGAGCAGGCAGTGACAAGAATGGCTGGCACTGTACCATAAGTCTAGCTGCAGCTGGGAAATGATAAAACCCACTGTGAAGGAACACTTCAACTTTCCCTTCAACAACAAAGTTATCAGCAAAGTGTACATCTTGGTGGACAAAAAGATGAATTAAAAATCTTGCCATTTGCTTACTTCTATTCCCCATGCCATCTGCCCTGCTACCATCCTCTCTGGACCCTGGGACTTGTCATCCACCCTCTTCCTGTACCTTCTGGCCTTCCAGGTATTACTATTTGCTCTGCAATGAACTCTCTTATAGGTGCTGTCTTCTCCATTAGAAGGTGGACTTTGGAAGATGAGGGGCTATCTCACATTTGGTATCCCCAGTGCTTAGCTCTCAATAAATGCTTTTTTTATTCATTCAATCATACACTGCAATTATTTTTTGCAGTGATCATTTATATTGCCAGTAATATATCTTTTTAACTTAAGCTTCTAGACCTGTGACTGAATTATTTTTGTCTTACCTCTCCCATTCCCATTTTAACAGGAAATTGGGGTCCAGAGAAGTGACTTTTGTAAGGTCACACAAATAGCAATATAAAATAACTACTAATCATTTACATTCTTAAAGTTACATAGTTAGGAATAAGGAGGTTTCATATATACACATATGTATATATAAAGGAACTCATATATTTATTATATGTGTGTGTATTTTTTTTCTTTAAAGACTTATATAATCTCATAGAGGATTATTATCTTCTTTTCTCACTCTGGTTCCTAAGCCAGCAATCATGTTGTCAGTTGTGTCTGACTCTTCATGACCCTGTGGACCATAGCATTCCATGGGGTTATCTGGGCAAGGATACTGCAGTGGTTTGCCATTTCCTTCTCCAGTGGGTCCTTCTGTTAGGCAATTAGAGATTAAGTGAGTTGTTCAGGGTCACAAAGCTAACAAGTATTTGATATCAAATTTGAACTCAGGTCTTCCTGTCTCCAGGCTTAGTACCGGATCCATTGAGCCATCCATCCATCCATCCATCTATCTATCTATCTATCTATCTATCTATCTGTCTGTCTCTCTCTCTATCTGTCTGTCTGTCTTCCTGTCTTCCTGTCTGTCTGTCTGTCTATCTATCTATCTATCTATCTATCTATCTATCTATCTATCTATCCATCCATCCATCTATCTATTCATCCATCTATCCATCTATCTATCTTTCTATCTATCTCTCTCTATTCATCTATCTATCTATCTATCTATCTGTCTGTCTGATATGTTATAGATATGAAATGAGATTTTAGGTAAGGTAAAGTCCAGCTTATATTTCATGTTATAGTTAACTCATATCTATTTTGCTTGAGTTCTACAAAATGCTTTACATCCATGCTCTCATTCAATTGTTATGGAATCAACATGGCATAATGGATAGAGAACTGGACTTGGAGACAAGAAGAAGACCTGTGTTCAAGTGCTGCCTCAGACACTTGCTGTGTGATACTGCACAAGCCACTTAACCACTATGTCCCTTAGTTTCTTCATCTATAAAGGGAATGAGTTGGAGTCAATGGCCTCTAAGGTCATTTCTAAGATCCTAAGAGTAGTCCTCTGAAGAAGACAATGTAACCATCATTCTTGTTTTAAAGATAAAAGAACTCTGGGGCTCAAGGAGGCTAGTGAACTTGCCTCAGGCTGAGACAATTCAAAGGTAGGTTCTCTAACTCCGAGGGCCCTCTCCTCCATACCATTCTGCTTGAATATTACTTGATTGTATTTAGAAATCTTTGGAGATATTTTGGCAGTAGGCATTTTTAAAGAATCAGTGAATTATGATTAGGAATAAAGGTAGTCTTTGAATCAGTTAGTTTGAATACTTTGGTCTCAACTGCCTTCTATTTCTGAATACATAAATTCTTTTTATTCCCTTTTCCATGATTGTTCTCCTCCCGTTTTGCTAACTTAAAATCAAGGAATAATATAATCAAAGAATTATAAGCATGGAGTCATTACAGTTGGAGTAAATAGTAGCCAAAGGGCAAAATGAATATGGAAGAAAAGCTATGAGGGAGATAAGTGGAGTCCATATATAAACAAAATCCAGGTGCATTTATTATATTGATCATTTAATCACAGCAAGTTAAAATTGCATGGACATATCTGAGGTATAATCATTATTTTGTGTGCCCATTTATAAAATGTGTGAGAAAATAAGTTTGATACAAAGAGCAAATACAGTCGCCACATTAGTTATAAGGAAAAATTACATTGGAAATTCTCTTATTTCTATCAACTCTAATTAAAGCACTTTACATCCTGGAACATGCAAGGCATACAACCAGAATTTAAAAATACATTTATAAAAGCAAATAAAAACAAAATATATTCCATTTAAAAATGCAGTCATTTGTTCTGAATTCTTTTCATTCTGGGTCTTATACATTCTAGTAAATTTAAGTAGCTTCTGTTTTATAATCTAATTTATAAAAAAAATTTCCTCTGATTTCATAGGCTAAATTTACTTACCTTATTGAATTAGAATTTTAAATATTATATTAGATAGTATTGAGAAAAAGTCTTAGCAGCTTTTGAAAATACTTTCCTATATCACCAAAACAGTGTTTTGGGTTTTCTTTTCTTTTGGTTTGATCCATCTTCCCCCTTTTTATCTCTGAAGTCATCGATGGCACATATTTGCCACGTTCACAAAGAACATATAAGCAAACAATTTCTGGGTAACCCTTCCCACCTAGACCAGCTTTTGGTTACTTAATGGAAACAGAGTTCTAAAGAGAATTATATACTTCTTCATTTCCAAAGAGCCATTTCTGACAAGTGACTGTTTGGAAGCATAGTAGAAAAATATGATATTCAAGGAAGTATCATAATGAAATTGCCTTTTAATAAACTTGTTGCTAACACCTATGGCTGTGCTATCAAGTCTACAATCTGCTCAAGCCTTTGCTGAAAAAACCTACCTGGCACATAGTGAGAATTAATGAATATGTGTTTCCTTGATTATTGTTTTCTAAGTTGACTGATTCATTAATTTATTCAGCAAATATTTATCAGACACTGACTATGTAATGGAAGGAAGATAACAAATTAAACATAGATAGAAGGTGGAGGGTTGGGGGTATGGGGTTTGAAAGTACTTGGCATAGGAGTATGATATTGAAATCTGGAATATCAGAAGTACAGTCTAGGAAGAGATTGAAGGCTAGGTGGACCAGGACCTTCTCCAAAATGGAAGCCCCAGGTGGATCTCACCAATTGGAGGAGACTTGAATAGCAGAAGGAGGTTCTAGTGTAGGAAGCCTGTTAGGGGCTCATGGATGTTCCAGGGCAAGGACACTGCAGGCTCTGAGGAAGGCTCAAGAAAGAGAGATAGCTGAGGTATGTTATTAAATCCAGAAAGTCAGAAACAAAGCTAGGATAGGAATGAAGACTGCCAAGACTGGGCCTTACTTCAAAATGGAGATCCTAGGAAGAGCCGATAAGTGGGAGAAGGGAGAAGAGGGCGGCATAATCAAGGGCAAAATGAGAGTATGGGAAGAATTTGAGAGATGTTATGGATCAATAGGATTTGATTGGATATGAGGAAGAGAGAAAGGTCAAAATGGCATTTTGTGAAAATACTCATGTTTGAAGAAGGAACATGCTTTACCAGAAAAGATGATGAGCTCAGTTTAAGTATAAGATAATGGTAATATAGGTGAATTTGGCATCAGGAATGTGGGTCTGAAGATAAGGGTTTGGAAGTCATATGCACAGAGATGGTAGATGGAGTTATGGAAGTGAATATTATTACCAAAGAAAAGAAGGCAATGCAGGAAGTTCTATCTTCCAGCATTTGAAGGTTATCCTCTGTTATTTCAAGAATTAGATCTTAAATTTGTACACAGTACTAAGTCAACTGACCTAGCCTATGGATGATTCCAAATCTCCGCCTTAGAGTAAAGTACATGGGCTTAGTGACAGTTATTTTCCCAATGGCCAGAGGCCTTTTTACTGACAGTTAGGATAAAGGTTGTGTTCTATATCACTTAGACCATCACCATTAGACTTTCAGTTAAATAAGATAATTTTTAGTAGGGGGAAAAGAAATCTGAGCAAGCAATTTAATCAGCATGGGGAGATAATAGGAGGCTGAAAAGGATAGACATCTTGCTGAGAGCCTAGAATGCAAAGAAGAGGAATGTAAACTTGACTAAGCATTTTTAACTTCTTTTACCAATGCAGATCTGAAGCTCACTTAGAGTTGTCTCTAAAATGCATAGTCTTTGAGAGATTTCTACTGTACTATGAATCAAATAATGCCTGTCACAATTAAATGAGGCTATAATTCAATTAAATTCAACAACAACAAAAAAAGGATTATGTCCTTGCTATATATAATGCATTGTAGTAAGTGATGGAGTAAGCTTTAGTAAAGAGGAAAATACATTATGTGGAACACTTTTCCATTCCCCCTCCAGGATGCTGAATAAACGAGGTGTTGCTGTAATCAGGAAAATGAGGAAATATTGTTTCGAAATAAGGAATTTCAGAGCCTTGAATATATTGTATGATTTAAGACTACTGGGATTTCATGACTGCTGACTACCAAAGTTCCATAACTTCTGATCCACACACACCCAAAATAAGGTAGAGAGCTCCAAAGACTGCAGCATGGCTAAAGCAGATTGGTCAAAAAGAATGATTTTGTTATTTCAAAGAATATAAGAGCTATTAGTGGGCTCTGAGATCACCTAACCCATCTTCTCATTTTATATTTCCTTCATTTTCCTCATCTGTATTCACCCACGATCAGAGCCTTTTGACTTAGAATTATGTATAAATTATAATTTACAAGGTTTTCAACTTGGTTCTTAGAATAAGAGACCTTAGGCATCAAGCCAACTCCCTCATGTTACCAATGTGAAAAGATTACAAGGGAAAAATAAGGAAGGATGAAAGCTGACACACCGAAAAGTGACTATCCAGAAAAGTCACTTATAACAGTCTGTTTTCAGCCATTCAGCCCAGAGGCGGGTAGGCAGCCCTAAATCCTCAGAGGCTAACAGCTAAACGTAACCTTGAGTCATCAAGGAGAGGTTAAAATTATGCTCCATATATTCTGTTTAAGAAGTCAATGAAGTGTGTAATATATTTTTTAAATATTTTATTTTCCAAAAAAATGGTTAAAAATTAAAAAAGGCTATAATTCAATTACACTGAACAAAAAAAGTATTATGTCCCAGCTATGTGTAATACATTGTAGTAAGAAGTGAAATAAGCTTCAGTATCCCAGAAAATTCATTTATATGGAACTTTTTTCATTTCCCTCCAGGATGCTGAATAAACTAAGCATCATTGTAATTGGGAAAATGAGGAAGTGTTGCTTCAAAATGAGGAATTTCAGAGCCCCGAACAGATTCTAAGATTTAAGACTATTGGGATTCCAGGATTGCTGATTACCAAGGTTCCAAACCTCTGACTCACACCCCCTCCAAAGAATAGTAGAGAGTTCCAAAGATTGTAGGATCACAAGACTTAGAAGTGGCAGAGAACATAGAGAGCATCATATTGTCAAGTATATAGCTATCCTTGTGTCCCTACCGAGCCTTTGGGGTATTCTTCACCTAATACATTAAGCAGCTTATAGCCCAATTTAAAGCATAAGACTTTCCCCAGGGAAATACACCACACAAGGGAGCATAAACCAGTCCCTGTGTGTCTATACAGGGAAAACCTCCCAGATAACCATACTTCCCAGAATGACAGAGTTTTGCCACCACAACATATCTCCTGGCTTTCCGCTCTTCCCCTGACCAATATATGCAGCTCTGGAGTGTATAACAGTCCACAGATCTGAGGTCTCCCTGCTTGTACTTGCTACCTGTGGTGAACTGAGATGGCAAAAGTCTAGTGTCTTTATAAAGTTCTAGACAACCATAACTTCTTTCCTCACCAATCAACAGCCTTGCTTCCGCAATTGTGATCATAAAGAGCTACATGGAGAATGAAAGGGAATATGGCACTGGGAGCCAGCTTACCCAGTAGGGGGAATCTTCAGGAGGAAGAGAAGTTGAAGGTTGAAGGGTTGATGTTGGAGGTGGACGTGAAACTCACCTGTGGCTCCAGAAATGGGGGAATTAGTGAGAGAAATCAAATGAGGGGCCTCGTGTCCAAAGTAGCCCAACAGGAACTGGCTTCAGACCTATGATCATACACAGATAAAAAAAAAATGCATTGCAATTTACATGGGACAATGAAACACGGGTCTTTATTATTTTTTTTCAAAAGATTATATTTCAATGTCTATTTTTATATTTTCTTCACTATTATTATAATTATTGGATTTCAATAGCTTTTAATAGCCCCTTCCCTAAAATATTAATTTAAAACTTTTATTCCCTATAATATTAATTTAAAAATTTACCAAAAGAAAAGATCTTCTCTGAAGCTTAATTACAACCAATTATAAGCTACTTTAAAATATTATGAAAATTAGGTAAATATCTATTTTAGAATAAAGTGAATATATTTAATGATGGTTTGTATTTTAAAATAAACTGTTTTTACTTACAAATATTAACTATATATGTAAATATGTATAACTATGACTTTATGACTATTTGAGATGAAGGACAACGTGGCATAGTAGCTAAAGCCAACTTCAGAATCAGGATGAACTCTGTCCAAGTCCTGTCTCTGACAAATATTTACTCTGGACAAGTCATTCAACCTCTCAGAATACCAGGCAAATCTCTAAGATAATACATTGTAGAGCAGTTACTGATCTACACTGGTAGAGGCAAGTTCTTTACTGAAAGTGCCCAATACCAATGAAATTATACAGAGCAAGAAAAGACACAAACTCTAGCCATGAAATGCAAAAAAGGAGAGTAGAAGGCATAAGGCAATAATGGTGGGTTGAAGTTGGATTGTGTAGGACCTTAAATATATGAGAGCATGGAAGGTGTTGTTTTTTTAATCCCTACCTTTCATCTTAAAATCAATATTGTGTATTGGTTTCAAGGCAGAAAAATGTAAGAGCTAGGCAATGGGGGTTAAGTGACTTGCAAGGGCCACCCAGCTAGGAAGTGTCTGAGGTCTGATTTGAATGGATGTCCCAGCTCTAGACTTGTCTCTCAATGCCCTGAGCCACCTAACTTCCCCCTAGAAGGTTTTAAAGCAAAAAAAAAAAAAAATCATACCTCCCCAAATCACAAACCTATAAACATTTGCTCCAAACCAACTGTATTTCCTAGTTCAATCCTCAAGCACTTCAGTTATATTGCCAATTCAATTCAATTTAATAAACATTAAACTCTGATAAGTGTTGTCTCTCAATTGGAATGTGAGAGTCTCAAAAGCAGGGGATGTCTCCCTTTTCTGTTTGAATCCCTGATGCTTAGTATTGTGCTCCATAGTTGGTAAATGATTAACAGGTGATGTACATTCATTAATTTATTGATTCATTGATTCATTCACCTACCACATAGAACTACTGTGCTAGGCAGTGAGGGAAGTAAGAAGATGGGAGTGAATACAGTCCTTGCTTTCAAGGAGCATACAGTAATACAGAAATAAGAGAAGCCCATAAATTTCTCAAACAAAAGAATAAGACAAGTACATAAATGATTTATAAACAAAATACTATGAGAGATCAAAGGAGGGAGCAATCACAAACACTCATACCATTTCCAACCATGACCCAGTTAGTTGTTCAGCACTACCTCTGATAACCACTTCATCTTCAACATCACTAGCATCCAAGGAGTCATACCAACTGCAATATGGGCATCCATTTGGGCCCAGAGATAAAGAGGATGAAGGCTGAACTGAACTCTAAAAGTGCGTGAACAGAGAGGAGGGGAAGATTTAGATGAACTGATGAAAGTAAAATAAGCAGAACCAAGAAATAATATTCACAGTGACTACAGCATTTAAATAAAATTAAATTAAAATGACTGAACTTGAATGCTTCAACATACAATGCACTATACCATATTTAATATAATACATAAAATCTAATTATTTAATTTTTTTAACCCTTGTACTTCGGTGTATTGTCTCATAGGTGGAAGATTGGTAAGGGTGGGCAATGGGGTCAAGTGACTTGCCCAGGGTCACACAGCTGGGAAGTGGCTGAGGCCGGGTTTGAACCTAGGACCTCCTGTCTCTAGGCCTGGCTCTCACTCCACTGAGCTACCCAGCTGCCCTTAATTATTTAATTTTTAATGTTAATTTATTTAATTTTTTCCCAACCATAAATCAACAAAAAATTTTAATTCATTTAAAACTTTTTTGAGTTTCATATTCTCTTCCTTCCTCCCATCCCTTCCCCCTCCTTGAGAAGGAAAGCAATTTGATTTCAATTTCTACTATATTATATAAAACATCATGACTGAGCTTGGCCCCAAAGAAGAGATACGAGAACCTTCTTTGCAATGAAGGCCTATGGTTTTGGAACACTATATGCAATGTCAGACTTTTTCCTCTTTTTTTTCTTCATTATAACAAAAGGGAGAAATGATACAATCATGAAACATAAGTAATATAAAAGCAGAAGATTTCAAAAACTTATTTTTAAAAATGCAAGGATAGAAGACTGAGTAGAGGGCTAATTCTTAAGAAAGCATCAGTTTTCCAATTTTTACTTTTGTTAACTATTACATCAGAATTAATTTGTGCAGGCTGACCTTTCTCCCCCAGTGGGGAAGGGACTGTCTTGTCTATCACTGCAGACATATCTTTTCACATTTTCTCTCAAAGGCGATGACCTTGGCACCAGCCTCTGTGGCAGCAACAGCTTTAACAATACTAGTTTGGTGCATTTTAAACTGCTGCCTAATTTTATTTTGGGTGGGGCTGTTCCTTTACTTACTTTTGGCAGAAAGTCAGTTTTATCCATATCCCAGATTTATAGTGTCAAATGAACCTTTAACTGGCTAAACAAAATAAGCAAGTAGCTGCCTGATCCAGGTCTAAAAGCAATCAGCGTGAACCTAAGGGAATTTATATTAAATATTCATCTGACCTTCTACTGCCTAATCTTTCTCTCCCTTCTCTTTTCTTACAGATTACTCTCCATGGGAATCTGTGCTTTTGGGGGACTTGAGGATATAGTTGTTGCAAGGTGAGCCTTGTGCTCTCTTAGGTTACAACATGCTAGAGAACAATAGCAGAAGGATAAAGACAGCCAACAAAGCCAGAGGGGTGGCACTCACTGGTCAATTAAATCAGGGCCAGGGAAACTTGTTGAGGGCCTAATGATTTTGGACAGCCACCTTCAAGCAATTTCAACTAATACTAACTCATCTGACTTTTAAATTTCAGCATTAAGGGGGAATATTCCCTTAGTGACATTCTTATTCACAAATTATCAAACTATAACTCTTAACTGTTCAGGAGACAAGATCAAAGGTCAGAAGCAGAATTAACCTTGGAGTTTATTACTGAGCAGCAGCTGCAACTCCACTTACTTCATCTAAGCTGCAGATTACCTTTTAACGGCCAGGGAACGTGAGAAATTACACAACTTGAGTTCCTTCAGCAGTTGGCACTCCCATAGAAAAGAACTGGAAACAAAGAAATGCCCATTGACTGGAGAATAGTTAAATTGTGGCAATGGAATGGAATAGAATATTACTGTGCCATGAGAAAGGATTAATAGGAAGACCACAAGGAAGCCTGGGAAAGTACATGAACTAATGTAATGTAAAATAACTAGAACTTAGAAGATAATATAGACTGTGGCAGGTAAAAGATAAAGTGACTGAGGAAACAATTTCAATCTTCTAAGCATATCAATTTATTAAGCAATGCATGGCAATTGCCCAGTAAACCGGGACCAGGTCTTCTCAGCTTAGCCTTGAACCCTGAATAAAAGAGGGGGAGACACAGACACATTAAAAACAATTACTCAAGGGCAATTAGTTAAAAGAAAGTAGCACATTAGGTAATCTGATTTCTAATTGGATGAAAAATTAGGGAAGTTGGGAAGGAGAGAGTAAATAGGTACAATTCTCTGAAAGCAGAAAGAGAGGTGTAGCACTCCCCTCAAATGTCTGTAAATAATCAAAGGAACAAGAAAACAATAACTGAATGATCAGCATAGGACCAGTTTTCAGATAGGACATAATGGTTGCTTGAGATGTATAATTCTGAGAAAACTCCTTGTATTAATTAGTCTTCAGATCTGACTGCATTTCTGGTCTTTAAGCAGCAAGTAAAGTTATTCTAGCTTCCCAACCAAGGTAGACTAAGTTCAAATAATACAATAAGGTTTTCTCCCAATCTCCACAATCGAATAAAGTTTTCTCACAGGACAGAATTCAGACTCGATCCATAATAGAATAGAAATGGATCTGAACTAGCTCCAGAATTGAGTCACAAAATGGAGTCAGTGTGGTTCACTCAATTCTCACAATTAACATTAGCTATTCTAAATCCCCTCAATTTCTTCACACAGTGACTAAAAAAAAAAAGAAACTACCAAAAAAAATAATATTGTGTAATTATATTAACCAAGCTGGTCTTCAGATAAGAAATAGGAAAATGCACTTCTTTGCAGAGTGTGCAGATAGTCAGACTGATATATCACATGTCATCAAATTTGGTTAATGGATTAGTTAGTTGTGTTGATCTACTTTTCCTCCTGTCTCTTTTCTTTTTTATTCTGCATTATAAGAGATGGCTCTCTAAATGAAGGTGTTGTAAAAACAAAATCTGGCAACAAAGGCTTTTTTAAAAAAATGAGATTTTAAAAATTACATTAGGCACTCTTGTAAATTATTTATTACAGAAATAGTCATGAAAAAGAAAAGGGACACTTGTCACTGAATATTGTTGCTGAATGTTGGTTTGTCTTTTTAGGATCAGAAATACTATTAATAAACTAAAACAGAATCAGCATTAGAACTTGACAATATTTAGAAGGGAAGGTGTACTGGAGCCATCTGCTAGAATGCAATACAACTAAAATGTAATATAAGCAAGAGAGTTATTCACCCTTTAAAAGAAAAAAATTCTAATATAATAAAGATGAATGAAAAGGACTGGAAACAAAAAGTCTTAAACAGTACCTTTAACTGGAATGCCAGTTACCCCTGATTCCTCTGAACACAATTCCTCTTTAATAATAATGATGATGATAATAATTTTTATGAACTTAATATATATATATATGTCGCTGTGAGTTTTTTTCAAAGCATAGACAGGATGCTGCCATATCTGTTTCTCAGAAAAAAAGACAATGTAAGAAAATAACAAAGTAAAAAATGACCCATTTTCAAAAGACTAAATCAAGTTTGTATGAAAAATTGGACACAATATTCTAGCAAAACCATTGCCACGCATAATTTGCTTCTACTGATTCAACAACAGTAATGTCAGTATCTAAACACTAGCAGCTACTCTGTGACTCAGTTACATGATTTCTAATATATTGATTCCTCCAAAATTAGATGTCGTGTATATCAAATGTTTTTATTGATGACATTACAATTTTGACGAGTTTTGCTTTCTGAATTGTTATTTTTTAAACCCCTACCATTTTTTGTCTTAGAATCAAAGCTAAGTAGTTCTAAGGCAGAAGAGCAGTAAAAGCCAGGGAATTAGAATTAAGAGGCTTGCCCAAGGTCATACAGCTATGAAGTATGTGAGGTCACATTTGAACCCAGGTCCTCTTATCTCCAAGGCTGATTCTCTATCCACTGAACCACCTAGCTGCCCCTTTTTTGAATGGCTATTCAAAGGACTTTTGAACTTTTCTAACAGAAGTACAGAATATCAGAATTAAATGGATTGAGCCTAAACTAACCTAGATAGTCACATACCCTTGTTGGTGAAGAAAATTCCCTAGAAATCAGACTTCTACCTTTCCTTAGACACTTTGAGTTCCCAACAATCCATCCAAATATAAAGGAATTTACTCCTAACAACCTAAAACTGACCTACAATTAACACTGCTTTCCCCATAAGGCTCCAATGTGCAAATTATAATTAAATTCGTCTCAGTTAGTGAACAAGTTATTTACTTTTCACCTATCTGATGCGACTTACATGGTATACAGTATGTGTAGCTTGAAATAATGAAAAAGAAATGCACACAAATAGTATGTTAATTTAAAAAACTAAACCCTTTGGCTGGCTAGCTTCCTGAGACATTAATCACAAATAAGGAAGCAGAGGAAAAGAGAAGCTGGGTGGAGTTAATGAAAAGAACTGTCTTACACTCCTACACACAGTACAGTAGCAGTAGAAAGCCAAACCCTTGCCAGATAGGACCAAATTCCAGTCATAGAATTTTCTAGTTACAAGATAAGGTGAAGAATAGAAATCCATGGAAAATGTCCTAAAATAGAAGTTTCAGCCTTCTGCTCCAGCCAACCTTTTATCAGGGTAGCAAAATTGATGGATGTTGTCCTTCCTCCCTTCCTCCAAAGCAGATTCTTCCATAAAGCAAAATAATCAGAGAGCAGGTAGCAAGAGGAGGAATAGAGGAGGGGGGAGAGAGGGAGAGATCTGAGTAATAGACAAATTGGATTAATATAATATAAAATTACAGATATTCATGAATCTGTAGTGGCTTCCTTCTATCATCTCTAGAGTAGGCTGAAAACTGCAATATTATAATATAGTACTGTTCTTCAGAAATGCATTATAAATACTGCTACAGTATGTAATGTCCCCTCAATAATCAAAAGCTAGCCTGACTTGCTTCCTTATATCTGTGGTCCCAGTGCTTAGCCCAGGACCAGGCACACAGTAGATGCTTAAGAAATGCTTTATCTTTGTTCCTGTTTTTCCTGTCTTTTTGTCTTTCTCTGCCTCTACCCATTTCTCTGTCTCTCTCTCTCTCTCTCTCTCTCTGTCTGTCTGTCTCTCTGTTTCTCTCTCTTCCTGTCTCTCTCTTTCTCTGTTTCTGTCTCTCTGTCTTTTTCTCTTTCCATCTCTCTTCTCTCTCTATTTCTCTCTCTGTCTCTGTTTCTTTCTGTCTGTCTTTCTCTCT
The DNA here is from genome assembly GCF_016433145.1 of Gracilinanus agilis. NCBI lineage: Eukaryota > Metazoa > Chordata > Mammalia > Didelphimorphia > Didelphidae > Gracilinanus > Gracilinanus agilis. The sequence continues at coordinate 191,630,511 of NC_058130.1, forward strand.
CTCTCTTTGTCTTTTTCTCTCTCCATCTCTCTCTGTCTCTCTGTCTCTGTCTCTCTCTCTGTTTCTGTCTCTCTGTCTCTCTCCCCATTATATTGCCTCAAGATTTTTCCAATACCTCTTATTCAGGAAAGTTCCAGACAAATGGAACATAAAAATATGCATCTGAACAATTCAGACACAGGCAAAATCATGTCACAAGAAGGAAACATACCATAAAATTTTCTGCATAACAAAAGCTTTACAAGTCTGTGCCTATTATGACACAATTTCCTTTGAGTACTCTGAGTGACTTATAATTTCATGAATGTGGATGTTCTCTCCATGGATGTGAGTTGTAACCCTGCCTGACAAGCCTTCTCGTCCTGGGCTGCTTGTTTGTTTGTTTGTTTGTTTGTTTATTGGGGGGGGGGGACATCACTAGGAAGGACACACACTCATTTCAACCAATAGTCATCACATGAAGATTCTCCTAAAAGGAATTAGGGTGATGTCTTCCAGTTGCCTATAATGGGATCTGAAGTCTTCTACGCATTTTTTTTAATGTTAAATTACAGATATGCATGAATCTGTAGTAGCTTCCTTCTATCATCTCTAGAGTAGGCTGTAACACTACAATATTACAATAGAGTACCATTCTTCGGAAATGCGTTACAAATACTGCTACAGTATGTAATCACTGCTATCCTCATCTACATGGGCACTTTCCAGATTTCTAAATTTAAACTCAGTCTGCAATTGAAGGGAAAATCTCTAAGTTTAATCCAGGACTCAAATGAAAAATAAACACAGACAGGCAGCTTCCCTGCTGAGTGAATCTGGGGAGGGAACAGATCCTTCTGTTGGTTCTAGTAACACCAAAAAAAAAAGCTGGGGAGGAGCTTTCACTCAAGCAGTGTGGTGATTATTATTTAGTACTTCCCGCATATGTACAAGGTGCCACAAAACAAGAGAGCTGTTTGAAAACAAATCCCACAGTCTGTGCTCAAAGGAACTTGTGATCAAGAGAATTCTAAAATGAAGAATACGAGCTGGGGTAGTCGAGATTACAGGTTGAGCCTTTTAATGATGGAGCTTGTGGAATGTCTATCTATCTGTGCTGGGTGTGTTTTCTTTTCAAAGGAATACAGAGGAAAATTTAATTCAATTATGAATGAAGACAACTCCAAAATAAATGTGTAGACAAGACTTATCACTCCTGCCTCTCCTGATCAAAACCATAAACAAAATGAACTGGTGGTAGCATTTTTAATGAAATTTTTAATGAAAGGCTGACCTTTTTCATGAGTTTTATGTCTCTGTGTGGTATTGGGTGTGTTTCTTTTCTTCTAAAAATAATAAAGTGGGCAGCTGGGTGGCTCAGTGGATGGAGAGCCAGGCCCAGATACAAGAGGTCCTGGGTTCACGTCTGACTCTCAGATACTTCCTAGCTGTGTGGCCCTGGACAAGTCACTTAACCCCCATTGCCCAGTCCTTACCACTCTTCTGCCTCAGAACCAATATACATTATTGATTCTAAGACAGAAAGTAAATGTTTTTTTTAAACTAATAATAATAATAAAGGTGAAGATTTAGTTCAAACATGAATTACATAAAGAAGGCATAGATCCACAAAAACTGTCGACATTTGTAAAGTACAAAGGCCAGGAAAATGATAACAAAAGAAATTTCATCAAAATATAAAATATAAATAAATATAAATAATAAATATAACATATCTCAGAATTAATCTGCTATAATATTCTTTTTTTATAGGATTTTTTTTAAACCCTTGTACTTCGGTGTATTGTCTCATAGGTGGAAGATTGGTAAGGGTGGGCAATGGGGGTCAAGTGACTTGCCCAGGGTCACACAGCTGGGAAGTGGCTGGGGCCGGGTTTGAACCTAGGACCTCCTGTCTCTAGGCCTGACTCTCACTCCACTATAATATTCTTAATATTTATGTTAATACAACTATGAAACTATGTAGAAATTAACAAAGACATTAACAAAAAGAAATTAACAAAAAATGTAGAGATATTTATTGCTTGTGAGGATATGCCAATTTAACAAAAATGTCAATATTGCCTAAACTAATTTAGATGTTTAGTACTTATCAATCAAATTACAAAGAGTATACTTTTTAGAATTAGATGAAATAGCAAATTTCACCTGGAGGGAAAAAAAGAGGGAGGAAATGTAGAAAAGAAAAGGGGATATTAACAGACAAAAAAACTAAATTATAAAGCTGTAATCAACAAAACTATTTGGTATTTATTAAAACATACAAAAAAGCCTTCATAGAACAGATTACATAAATATAAACCAAAAGAAATCAAAAGTAGTAAATCAGTGTTGATAAACTCCTCAAAATAAATTATTTGGGAAAGATCTTTTTTGACCAAAAAAATATCCAGCCCTGCTCTGGAAAGTGAAAAGCAGTTTGGCATAAGTTATGGTTAGACTAGCTTTTTACTTCTTATTGCAAAATGAACTCAAAAGGGGTGTCACATAATTATAAAAGGTCATTTTATTTTAAAAAATAGCAGAAGAAGATAATTTTCATCAAGATGATTGGGGGGGGGGGGGAAGAGAACTTTTGACCAAAGAAATTTATTAGGATAACATATCTGGTATTGAGGGGACTTTAGATGTCCTTTAGACCATTTTTTTTTACCCTTACCATCTATCTTATCAATTCTAAGAAGAGTGGTATGGGCTAGGCAACTGGGGTTAAGTGACTTGCCCAGGGTCACACAGCTAGAAAGTATCTGAGGTCACATTTGAACTCAGAACCTCCCAACTCCAGGTGTGGTGTTCTATCCACTTTGCTACATAGCTGCCCCCATCTACCCCATTTTTATACACAACATAAAATCCAATTACATAAAATTTAAATGCTTTTGCCTGAACAAAGTCAACATAGATAGAATAAGAAGAGAAACTGTAAAATGGAAAACAAAATCTTTGCAACAACCATTAATGACAAAAGTGTATAAAGTACTCAACACAAATAAAATCTAAAGTCATTTTCCCATGATGTAGGTAATAGTACATAAACAGTTTTCAAAAGAAGAATTGCAAATTATTAAGGTTTATATGAAACCATACTCCTAATCACTAAGAAGAGAATTTAAAATATGGACATCATATAGTTCTTCTCATCCTACAGATTGTCAAAGATGACAAAAAATGGAAATAGTTAATGTTGGAGGTGCTGTAGAAAGTCAGGCATATTAACATACTGGTGGAAGAGTTGTGAATTTGTCTGGTTCTGGATAACAATTTGGAATTTTTTAAGAAAAATTACTAGAGTGTCCATATCCTGTGACCAATGATCCCATTAATGTGCATATACCCTAAGGAAGTCAAAGTCAGGAATAAAATTTTAATACATACAAAATATTCATAACAGTACTTTTTTATAGTAGAAGAGAATAAGATAAAAAGAATATTCGTTTATTAAGGCACAACTGAACAAATTGTTGTATTTATGGCATGTTACTAATCAAGAAAGTAAAGAATTCAGAGAAACATGGAAACATGGGAAGCTTTGTATGGACTAAGGTATATCTATAAATGTGTGGTATAAAAAACATAAAATGTATTTTAGAAAATGAACAAGATGGAGTTGAGAATAGGTAAAATATAAAGGAGAGTTCAAGATTACTTGTTGACATAGATATAGATACATATATATAGATACCTATATTATTTCTTAATTCATCTCCATGATCTTTCTATTATCTGAAGGACATAGCCAGACTTAGGCTAGCTACTTAATTTTCTAAAGCAGAGTAGAAAGTACCCTGGGTTTTCTGGTTTCTGGAAGACTTAGGTTTTAATCCTGAGTATTAACTGTGTAACTCAACAAATCACATAAACTCTCTGAGTCTCAGTTTCCTCATCTGTAATGATGATAATTGCATCTATCTCATGAGGTCGTTGAAAGGATCAGACAAGATGTATGGAAAGTGCTTTGAAAATCTTAAAGTATGATTTAAATATCAATTATTATTTTAAACAATTATAGGCATTAGACACAACTTTCAGGATAATCAATGCGAGTTCAACTGTCCTACCTAATCCTTTAAGCAAAATTGCTTTTCTCCTTAGCTATCCAAATAACTGGGATGCCATTCTTCCTAACCCAAACAAATCAGGAGTGTGGAAAAGTCTCCTAATCTTATCTGATGTTTCATCAGAATAGACTAGTCCAGTGATGGGCAAACTTTTTAAAGAGGGGGCCAAAGGAAAGGAAATGCTCATCTGTCAGTCTGTTTCTAAGGCAACTCTTTATAAATTTCATCGTATTGTATCCACTCATTGTATTCATCAGATTAGGAATAATGTCTCTCAAGGGGGGGACAATGGGACAACATTTTAGGGGGCCCCCTCGCATCTGACCCTAGAGTTTGCCCATCACTGGACTAGTCTAATTAGATATCAGTGTTTGTAATACAGAACGAAAAGTGAGGGGTGGAGAAGAATGAGAACAAAACATAAACTACATAATATTTCATGTTCTGAAAGCAAAGAGGAGAATGCAAAAATAAATATTACATGGTCCTTTTAAAATTATAAAATATATGACTGAGAACTTTGGAGGAACAAAAGTTTTGACACAGTTTTATTCCTTTCAAAGACAAAAAGTCCACCCCCTTGTTTCTCTGCAAATTACTCCTCAAGGATCTAAAAAAGGAAAACGTCTAACATCTCACTTAAAAGGATTAGGAATTAGGGGAAAACCAATACATTTTGACCCCATCATCATATATCATAGTAACTTCAGAAAACAAAGCTAATCTCTCAGCTGATATACCTTTTCATCTAACCCCGAAGTTCAATTTTCCAAATAAAACAATTTGCACTTTTGATTTACAACAAATATTACTCCCACTCTTTTGATTAACAACTCAAAGCTTGGCAAGAAAAATTATATTCTGCCTATACTACCAATCAGGTCACACCTAAAAAACATTAAAAAAAAAACTAAGCTAATATATCATTGGATAACATCATTTCATTAAAATGCTACGGCCAGTTCATTTTGTTGATGGTTTTGATCAGGTGAGGCAGGAGTGATGAGAACTAACCTCAGCATGAGGAACATTTGGGCCCATGTCCCATGTTGGCATTTACTGACTTTTGTGACTCTTGTCAAGTCTCTTAACCACTTTTGGATTATAAATTGCCCAAGAGATGCAGATCTGTATTGGTAGAAGGAATCATCTTACTGGGAGTTCTCTATACCAATGAAAACACATGCTTTGTCATCAAATACAATATACTTTTCTGCATATCACCATGAAAGCAGCTATTCTTTGAAGAGCATAGCCTATAAGAGAAAAACTTCAAAATCATTTAAAAGGAATTAGAGAATGCCATTGGCAATTAATTCGATAATTTTTTAAAAGGAGTATTATCTCTCCTTCAATAATGTTTTTTTCTACTTATGTGTAAACTGATTTTTTGGTATTCATTTTCTAACATTTGAGTTACACATTTTCTCCCTTCCTTTTTCCCCTCTATCTCTCCACGATGGTACATGATTTGATTTTGGTTATACAAGTTATCATACAAAACATATTTCCATATTCATCATGTTGTAGAAGATGACACATTAAAAAAACCATGAAGAATGATCTGCTTTGATCTGCATTCAGACTCCATCAGTTCTTTCTCTTTAGGTGGACAGCATTTTTCATCATAAGTCCTTTGGGACTGTCTTAGATCATTGCATTGCTGAAAATAGTTAAGTCATTCACAGTTGTTTATTTTACGTTATTGTTGTTGCTATTTATAATGCTCTCCTAGTTCTGCTTCCTTCACTCTGCCTCAGTTCATGTAAATCTTTCCAGGTTTTTCTGAAATCCTTTGCTCATCATTGCTTTTAGCTGTAATAGGAAATAGACTTTAAAAGTAGGAAAGCATTTAGCAGGCAGACTAATGGTAAAAAAGCCTTGGCTATCAGACATGGACATTCTAAATGGAATGAAGGGAAGAAAACTGTTTGCCCTTGAGGACTCTGGTAAAAGCTGGGAGAGGGAGAGGGTGTGATTGCCTTTACCTGCCCAGTGAAGAGCCCAAGGAGTGTGGAGGTAACACTGAGAAGGAAGACCTGCCAGGAAAGATCAAGTGAGCAAGAAGATCTAGCTGGGGTGGTGGACATCCCATTCTGAGATAAGCTCCTTGATTAACATTCCTGGATTTACCTTCCTATGGACCTGTTTCCTACACCATTAAGAGGAGCAGAAGTGGACATGACTCTGTGAGAGACCCATTTCCTTTCTAGTCTGCAATAGTCTGATTAGTGCAGTGTTGGCATTAACCCATTCTCCCAGCCTTTGTATGGTCTTTAATGGTTAGATTTAGTGTAGCCTCTCCCCATTATCCCTGACCCTCAATCATTATTAAAACCTATGTTTATAATCCTTTTGTCCCTGTATTACCCTGTCATTTGTTTGTTTCACAGACTCCCTGGCTAGGTGGATCAGTGTGGCAGTTAGGATTCAGCTATCATTCCTGTCAGCTGCCCAAATCATTCATTGAACTGTATTTTCCCAGCTTGTTAGGTCCCAACCTATTGTCCATTCCTGTCTCCTACTCACCCTTCTGAACCCAGATAAAATATATGTTAACCCCAATTTTTACCATAAGATAGCACAATAGTATTCCATTACAATCATATACCACATTCAACCATTCCCAATTTTGCCACCACAAAAAAGAGGTGCTATAAGTATTTTTGTACAAGTAGGTTCTGTTTCCTCAAAAAGGAGCATTTTTAAATGATGTCAAAATGTTTAAAAATTTCTAAATTGATGAATTAAAGTGTCCACATAAGACTGAAAATATTTAATATGATTATTCATTTTCCTACCTTTTTTACGCTGCAAAAGATTTTCTGAAGAAAAAAAAAGGCTTTATTTATGTTTTTATTCCTTCAGAAATACCTTTTTGATGTAAAATTCTGCCTAAAATGCCAGGCAAATAAGTGCACATTTAATTTGGTAGACAATAGAAAGTCATCAAAGATCTGAGGACATAGGAGTAATATATATGTGATGTGAAAGAAAAAGAGGGATAGAGAATCTTCATAATGTATAAACCATTTGCTATGGTGATTGGGTAAAAGAAATATAAGTAACTTAGATTTTGATCCAAGGCTCTCATAATTATCATTCTTTTCACTTGTGTTCTCTTGCCCTCTTTATTTTTCTTTAAAATATATTTTATTAGTATCTTTGTTTTTATATTACCTACATTTCCTAGAGTATCTTTCTCTTACTCTCCTTCTTAGAAAGCATCTTTGATAATAAATAATAAAAAATGGGGAAAATGTAGCAAAACTGGCTAACATATTGAAATAATTTGATACTATATACAGTGTCCTACCTCAACTCTCAACTCTGCAAAAACAAAAAACAAAAAAACAGAGAGTCTTCTCATACCTTTTCTTTGGGTCATGCTTGGGCATTACAATTCCTCAGTATTCAATTTCAGTTGTTTTATCATTTTTTTCCATTTGCACTGTGGGAGCCATTATGCATATTGTTTTCATGGTTTTGCTTATTTAGCTTAGCATCAGTTAATATGTCTTCTGATGCTTCTCTGATTTCATCCTACTCATCATTGCTGATTATATTACATTACATTAATCAGCCACAATTTGTTTAGAAATTACCAATCAATGTTGCCCTAGTTTTCTAAAACCAGTTATTGACATTTTCCATGCAGAAACATGTGTGACAATAGAATTTAATAATATTAATTCACTTCTGTTTGCCCCACTTCTTTAGCCCATTTCAGTGATCTATGTGGAGTGGGAGAATTATCTGGTTCCTATCTACCCATAATCTAAATCACTGGTTATTCAGTAATCACACCCATACTACACTATCCTCTTCCTCATCAACATATATTGCAGGTAACCACTTACTTTCTAGGTGACTTAAGTAAGGCAGAGTTTAAGTATGGACCTTCAGGATCTTTCAATCTGGGCCCAAAGAAGGGGATCAAGTTCAGGTGTTCTTTCAGGTCCAGCCATAGACCATAGGATGCTTTGGCTAATTTACAAAAAAGTCCTTGGGGTCCTAGAGAAGTGTGAGCTTCCAGTGAAGATCTATAGATCCAATTACATGTGGCACACTGGGATCCACTTCATAATTTACCAATCATCAGCAATGGAGAAAATGAAGAGATAAATTCAACAAATGATTAAGAAGGCTGTATTTAAGTTTAGATAACCAATCAAATCTATTTACGAAGGCATGCCATGTAACTGCACATTGCAAACTACTTGAATCCAGCAATGCTAATTTTAGTTGCTCTGGGAAATTAAGCCACAGAGCCACAATTTTTGCCCTCTAGGAGTTTGCAATCCAGTGGGGGAAGGTAGGACAAAGCAGATTATAAAAGCGAAGGATGGAAAAAACCAAGCCAAAGAAACACAGGAACTCAGAAATTACTTTATAATCAGATGCTGCTTAACTAATTACAGCACAGCTGAATATAAGAGTTAAGAGGGTTGCTGGAAAGAGTGCTGTATTTTCTATTGAATTAAAAACAAGATAAGGCAATTTGGAACTAGGCCCAAAAAGTTACCAGATCTTGCATACCCTTTGCCTCAGTGATACCCAGGTCCAACTCCTCAAGAGATGAAAAAAGAAAAGAACACATATAAAAATGTTTATAGCACCTATTTTTCTATATTTCTATATTTATTTATAATTTATATCATTCATATTATTAAATAATAATATTTATAATTTTATATTTTTATATAATGGAAAAGAACTGGAAATGAATGTGATGTCCATTCATTGGGGAATGGCTCGCAAATTATGGCATATGAATGTAACGGAATACCATTGTTCTGTAAGAAAATATGAAAGGGATAGCATCAGTGAAACCTGGCAGAACTTGTATGAACTGATGCAGAAAGAAGTGAAAAGAGCTAGGAGAACAATTGATAAAATAATAACAATGCTACAAAAAAAACCCAACTTATAAAGACTTTAAAACTGATCAATGCAGGGACCAACCATAATTCTAGAGAACTGATGACAAAATTTGCTACCACATCCTGAAAGAGAAGTGATGGATTCAAAGTGCAGAATGTATCTGGGGGACATAGCCAATACAAATATTTGTTTTCCTGGATTATTCATATCTATTACAAGTATTGTATTCCATTTTTCTTTTCCTTTCTTTTCTAGTGGGGAAGGACAGGCTAGAAGGAGAGAAAACCAACTTTTATTCACTTAAAAAATAGAATTTAATTTAAAAAACAGCATGAGGCAATACTGACTAACTTCTGCAATTTCTAGAGCCAGGTTCTTAAAATACATTTTTATACCAAATTCATATTCATGAAGAAGTATCCAAAAAAGCTGGTTTTTAATTCAGTTTAACATCTCCATGGACATTTATTTGATCATGTAATAATGAGCACATAGGAACTCTTTTTATTAATGAAACGTCCATTTTTCTCCCTCAGCTGCAAACACAAAAAATCCCCAATGGATTTGTGTATTGCTTTATAAAGTAAAGTGCCTTGCAAAAAATTGCATGAATGAGTTCAAACCTTTCAAAATTAGAGTTATCTTGAACCCAAGGCTTTATGATGGTGGTATGCCCTGGTTTAATCATTCATGCTGATAGTGTTGCTCAGAGGGCTGGCCTCTTATACACACTCATCCAAAGAGAGGAACACAATAAAGCTACATTATGTTCTATTGAGCAGAACAAGCTTAACACTCATGATTAAAAAAGCTTTTTAGGAAAAAAATATACATCAAACAGCTTTGGATCATTGTGATTACAAAAAGGTTATTGGCATTTCCTGTAACAAAAATAAAAAAATAAGCCTCATAGCTCATAAAAAAACAAACAAACAAAGACTCATAGCATTCAAAAACAAACAACTAAAAGAAACTAACTTCTTTCTCACTGACATTTCAGCTCTCAAAGACCAGACTCTCTTTGGGAGAAGCTAATTCCTATTTACAAAGATTGCTTCTTCCTTGCTCTTCTCAAATTAGATCTGGCTGCCATTGTCTCTCTCATTTCTCCTGAGGATGGTCTGTGTTTTACAAACAACTACAAGGCTTACAACGATTCCTAACCCTATTTCTCGGCAAGCTGGCTTCATCCCATTATATGAAAAGTTATCATTTCTTAGGAAGACATGCATTTGTAAAGTAAGGTCTGGACTAAGAAGATGTGAAACATTCAGCTAAGAAGGGATGATAGGGAAGGAATAATGAGAAAGTAATACTGTTTATTAAAGAGATAAAGTTTTTTAATTGTTTAATTTCTGAGAATCTCTTGGTCAGAATTAAGCACAAATTGGACAAAATATATTAATGAATGTTTAACATATTAATGAAAATTATCCAAAATTTTGAGAATTTATGATTTGTCACTGCATGTGTTCCTTCCTTAGAAATAGATCATAATCCCTCTACAAATTACTAAATGGTTTTCAAGAATTTCTGTCATAAAATAATTATCATCCTGCTTCCATCTTTTTAAAAATAATATCCTTTCCCCCTAATTACATGTAAAAATAATTTTTAATATTCACTTTTTAAAAATTCTGAGTTCCAAATTCTTTTTCACCTTTCCAACCTCCCTCCCACCTTTCCCCTCTTCCTGAGGCAGTAAATGATCTGATATAGATTTTACATAAGCAATCATGTAAAACATTTTTCCATATTAGTCATTTTGTAGAAGAAAACTTAAACCAAAAAAAAGAAGGCAAAGAAAGTGGAATACAGTATGTTTCAGGCTACATTCAGACTCTATCAGTCTTTCTCAGGAGGAAGGCAGTATTTTTCATCATGAGTTTCTGGAATTGTCTTGAATCTCTGCATTCACAGTTACTTATCAAAATATATTGCTGTCACTATGTACAACATTTTTTTGGTTCTGTTCACTTCACTTTGCATCAGTTCATGCAAATCTTTCCAGATTTTTCTGAAATCATCCTGCTCATCATTTCTTATAGCACAATAATATTCCATCAAAATGAAATACCATAACTTATTCAGCCATTACACAATTGAGGGTGATTCCTCAATTTCCAATTTTCTTGCTACCACAAAAAGAGTAGTTATAAATATTTTTATATAATAGGCCCTTTTCCTTTTTTAAAAACCTCTTTGGGATATAGATGCAATAATAGTATTGCTGGATTAAAGGAGATGCATAGTTTTAGAGTCTAAAATGGTTGGATCAAATCACAACTCCACCCAAAGTGTATTATTGTCCCAATTTTCCCATTTTCCTTTGTCTATAATGTTGATCAATCTGATAGGTGTGAGGTGGTAACTTAGAGTAGTTTTAATTTGCATTTCCCTCATCAAGAGTGATTTAGAACATTTTTTAATATGACTATAGATGACTTTGATCTCTTTATCTGTAAACTAACCACTATCAATTGAAGATTGATTTATATTTTTATAAATTTAACTTAATTCTCTCTATACTTGAGAAATAAGACCTTTCTCAGAGTTATTTGCTATAAATTTTTTTCCAGCTTTCTGCTTTCCTTCTAATTTTGGTTGTATTGATTTTTGCTTGTACAAAACTTTTTTAATTTAATGTAATCAAAATTATTCATTTTACATCTTATAATGCTTTCCATCTCTTGTTTTGACTTAAATTCTTCCCTGATCCATAGATCTGAGAGGTAAACTAGTCGATGCTCCCTTAATTTGCTTATGGGATCACCTCTATATTTAGATCAGAGACCCATGCTCACCTTATCTTGGTATATTGTGTGAGATGCTAGACTTTCCCCAGTCTCTGCCATACCGTTTTCCAATTTTCCCAACACTTTTTATCAAATACTGAGTTCTTATCTAATACTGGATTTTTTTATTTATCAGATACTAAATTACTATTGTCATTTATTACTGTTTTGTGTAGCTTCCTCTATTCCTTTGATCTACCACTCTATTTCTTAGCCAGCACCAGATTGTTTTGATGATTACTGCTTTGTAAATACAGTTTGAGATCTGGTACTTTTAAGCCACTTTCCTTCACATTTTTAAATTTTATTCTGTTGATAGTATTGACCTTTTGTTCTTTCAGATGATCTTTTCTTACTATTTTTTCTCTAGTTCTGTAAAATAATTTTGGGGCAGTTTGTATGGCACTAAGATTGTCATTTTTATTATATTCACTCAGCCTAGGCATAAGCAATTAGTATTTTTCAAATTGTTCAGATCTGACTTTATTTATGTGAAAAGTGTTTTGAAATTAAGTTTATATAATTCTTGTACCCAAGTACCCAGTAGTCATCTTGATGAACATCCTCTTCCAATTTTGCTAGGCTAGTCTTGGGATAACAGATATGTAGTCTATATCTGGATCAAAGCCTTCCTGGGTTGGAAGGACCTCACAGATTTCATAATTTTCAAGAACATTAAAGCCATTTCCATGCTGCTATCAGGTGTCAATGTAGGACTAATAAAGTGACATTTACATGATTCTTTAAAGTTTGAAATGTAGTTTACCTGCATTCATTCATATGCAAAGCAATAGACCAAAGACCTAATGGAAACTTTAGCATCCTCTCCTTCTAAAGGGCCTAATTCAGTGCTTAGGTAGACCTAGTTCCTTGGAAGTCAGTTTCCCTTGAGCCTGAATCAGGTTTCCTGGAGCCCAAAGTTAGATTCTTTAGTAGGAAAGTATTTTATGTTTCATTGGCCTGCTGGTCTTTACATATAAAAAATGGCCTGATCTCCCAGAAACTTCACTTCTTTTTTTTTTAAGTTTATTTAATTAATTCATTTAGAATATTTTTCCATGGTTACATGATTTGTGTTCTTTCCCTCCCCTCCTCCCACCCCTCTCCCATAGTCAATGAGCAATTCCACTGGGTTTTACATGTGTCATTGATCCAGACCTATTTCCATATTATTGATATTTGCACTAGGGTTATCATTTAGAGTCTACATCCCCAATCATATCCCCATCGAACCATGTGATCAGACAGTTGTTTTTCTTCTGTGTTTCTACTCATAGTGAGAACTGGAGTCAGAATCAATAAGTATTTATTAAAGGGCAGTTGGGGGCTCAAGGGATAGAGCTCCAGGCCTGGAGGTGGGATGTCCTGGATTTAAACCTGGCCTCAGAAATTTCTTAGCTGTGTGGTCCTGGGCAAGTCACTTAAGCTCAGTTGCCTAGCCCTTACCACTCTTCTGCCTAGGAATCAATTCTAGATTCTAAGAAAGAAGGTAAGGGCATTTTTCTAAAATTCATTGATTAAATGCCTACTATGTTCCAGATACTAAACTTAGCATTGAGGATAAAACAAAAAAACATTAGACAGACGCTTCCCTTAAAAAATTCACAATCTAATGGAGGAAGACAACACATTAAAACAAGCTGAAAAGGGAGTAAAGGGGTGATATTCTTAATTAGGAGCATGATGATGGCCTGTGGTTGGTGGGGGAGAGAAATGATGTAATGAGTTATCAATTACAGAGTTGGCTTCATTTTGCAGGATGATGAGTTTATGGAGATTGTGAATTCCAAGAGGGCAGCCAGGTAGGAAATGATGAGGTGAATGCCACTGGATACTTCCTTTATATGGTGGAGTTTCTGGGAGGACCTCTCCAATGTCTATTTTCCTTTCTCTCCAAACAGAGAGGTCCCAGGGGCAGGGGATGCTGAGGAGGTGGTAGTTTCAGAGTTGATGTCATCTAGTGGGGGAATGAGTTTTTTTTAAAAAACCTGAAGTCCAAGAAAAGCAGTTGGGTGAGAAATGATGGGGAGTGGAAAGAATGAGGGGTGCAGGTGTGTGACATAGGGAAAAACCACAATGTAGGCAGTGCACCTGGAACCACAGACTAATTAGCAGCTGTCCCTCTTGATAGCAATTATCTCGACTGAATGCCATCGTTGAGCCTCTAAATATTAACATCAGGGATACTTTTAATGTTGACAATGTGATTGGCTGCCTTTCTTGGCTTAAGGACAGAAATTATTTCAGAGCAGGAGCTCTGATTTCATACTAAAATGAGATAATATTTATTGAGTTTTTTGCAAGTGCTATATAAGTGCTAATTATTACTTTATTAGTTATATATATCACTAATAATTTTATATAAGACTCATCTTCTTGAGTTTAAATCTGGTCTCAGACACTTCCTAGTTGTGTGACCCTAAGCAAGTCACTTTTACCTTGTTTGCCTTAGTTTCCTCATCTGTCAAATGAGCTAGAGAAGGAAATGGCAAACCACTCCAGTATCTTTGCCAAAAAAAACAACAAATCCAAATGTGGTCACATGTCCAACAAACAGTTGGACATGACTGAAGTAAACAAGTCCCTGGGCAAGGCACTTAATCTCTTTTTGCTTTTTTTCCCATTTGAAAATTGGGGATCATAATATCCATCTCCCAGGGATGTTTTGAGGATCAAAATAAGATAATATATGTTAAAAAGCACTTAGCATATAATAAGAACTACTTAAACATTCAGTCCCTTCTCCTTCTTTGGCAATAAGGAATCAAGCTGAGCTGCTAAGATTGCCAAAGATGATCGCATTGTTGGGGACAGGACCTGGAAAAAGCTATCTCCCAAGCTCTCTTTGTCCCTGTTCTCTGGGGACAAGAGCTGGGGAAGAACATATCCTCTCACTTTGGCTTACCTCCTTTCTTCCTCTCAAGGTTAATATCATGAGCTTAGGTGTTCTAGTCCTTGGATTTCTATTTAACAGCATATCAGCTAGTGACAACTCTGATCATTTGTGCTGTCTTGTAGTTTAAAAGGGACAAATATAGGTCAGAGTTAGACTCAGCGATCTTGACAACCTGAGTTTCTAGTTTCTACAAATACATTAGATTAAAGATATGCAGTCCCAGATGTTGTATGCTAGGAATTCATATTTGACTTCAAATTGTCCGGATTCGTGGCATTAAACTTTATACACTATAGCCTATGACTGAAGAGATGCCCTGTCTGACAAAAACATATCTAGCGTGGAGCAATAACTTCAATGTAGATATTTCCCCTAGAAGGCTATCTCTGGAAAGTGAGAAATAATAACAAACTCAATACAATATAAAGGGTTAAAAAAACTTTCTATCTTAGTAACACCACAACTCTAAGACAAAAGAGCAAGAGCTAGGCAAATGGGGTTTCTAATTCTTTCTTCTTTATTTCTCATTCTTTCCCATTTTTTCTTTAGCATTTTGATTTCAATAATAAAAAAAACATTTTTAAGCTCTTTAAAAAAACTCATTTTATCTCTTCCAGGAAATCTAGCTGAATGTGTATCCCATTTCAATTTTTCTTTTAGATTTTACTTGTAAATGTTTTACAGTCATTTTCAGTTGAATGAGAGAATTGTAGGTTTCCCTTTGATCTGAGATGCTTCACCTGGTTATTCCTCTGTAGAAGCTAGAACTGAGACTTTTCTCTACTTCTTGTGTCAGTCACATTGTTGCTGCTTGAACTTCCTCCTTGCATAGTATACAGGCTAAAGTAGGTGACTGCTCCTCATCCTGGGGTTAGTACCCTTCCTCAGTTTTCACTGGATCTGTGACTGGAACTGGGTAGAAGGTGACAAAATTGCTGTTTGACAACTGTTCCTAAACCTTGTGCTCTATATATGTCTGAGATCACATTCCTTGGGCACTGGAATGCTCCACACACATGGCACTACTGGTCAGAGCCCTTCCTAATGTATGCAAAGCTATTTATTTCCCTATACTGACCTGGACTGGAAAAGTAACTAACTGTGAATGTTTTCTCTTGGATTTCTTGATCAGGATGTGATCTGGTATTTTCTATAGATCTGTTTGGAGAAGTTTTTTTGGCGGGGCTAGGGGTTGCCTCATTGTCCTTCCTATTAGTCTGACAAATTGGCATTAGATTCCACTCATTTTTTAAAGGCTATATATAATATATTTGTGGCTTTACCTATAATCCTCTATTTATGTTATTATTTGAAAATGGAAATAGCCACATTTGCTGATATCTCTCAAATTCAAACTAATAGCAAACTTACAGAAAAATTTATTTTTTTTGAAATGCAACATTTATCAATAGCCAAGCACTGTGCTAATAACTAGGGTTTGAGGGAATGGCGATAGTCCCCACCCACAAGAAGCTTATATTTTAATGGCTTATATTTATATATAGTAGCATGTATTTTTGACAGCACTGAAGATATATCACCAAGAAACCTTGAACAAAATTCTGTTTAGTACAGACGATTCTTCTTGGAAGGAATAATAAGTAGTAGAAATGCAGTTTCCTTAACCATTCATCACTAATTATTTTTTTGACTGATGTCTTTTTTCTTAATATCAGTCATCTCTAACCCATACTCTAGATTGAACCCTCTCATAACAAAAAAAAATTAAACAAAGATTCCAAATAGAACCATGTATGACAATATCTGTAACATTCTCTCCTAATACTCTGCTGTGAGGGAGGAAATGTTTCATTTTCTCTTCCACCTAAACTTTGGTTTTTCCATTAAGTAGGGTTTGACTTCTTTTCAGTGGTCTTTTGGTTTATGTTATCTTAATTGTATATATTGTTTTATTTTTTCTATTTATTTTATATCAGTTCATAAAAACTTCCTAGGTTTGTCTGAATTTTTCATTCTTTTTTTTTTTACTGCAGAATAATATTCTATTATGTCCATATGCCATTTCCTTTCCTACTTGTTCCTCAATTAATGGCCACTCCCTTTACTTTTACTTTTATCACAAATAATGCCATTATGAATAGTTTGGCATGTACTAGACCTTTGTTTCTGTCTTTGATTTCCATGGGGCATGTGCCTAGAGGTGGAATAGTTGAGTCAAAGGGTACATTTAGTCACTTTTCTTACATAATTCCAAACAGAAATCTAAACTGGTTAGGATCATTCACAGGTCTACTGACCATGCACCAGTGTGCCTGTCCATTCCAATATTCACTGCTCTCTTCTTTGGTTATCTTGACCTATTTTGACAGTATGAGATAAAACTTTAGTTATTTAAATGTGTATTTCTCTTGCTATGAGTGATTTGAAACATGTTTTCATGTGACTATTTACCATTTACTTTTCTTCTTTTGAAGATTCTTTGTTTTGACCTTTAGTCATTTTAAAAAGTCTACTAGCCTCAGTAGTAACTTTGTCAATCTCAGTGCTCAAATAAATGGAAAAGCCTTGTTTTCTTTGTGTGGTTAGCACATAGTAACTACTCTTCTTTATAATAATGATCTAATGTTCCAAATGTCTATCCACACCCAGGACCTTGGCAAGGTTAGATGTTCTCTAAGCTTATTCCAAGAGGTCCCAATTGGGGAGATAAGGACAAGAATTTATCATTACAGACTAGAGTTCAGTGTGGCCTTTGGCTTATATCTGGGCAGAGCCAATTATATTTTAAAAGCCCCAGAAACAACTGGCTCAGCAGAGGATGACAAAAGTCTAATCCAGAAATCTAGGTTTTCAGTTGAAATAAAATTGAATTTTGCATTCAGTTTGCATCCATAGAGTTTCTGAAAATTACCATGTTCCCTTGTTAATTCTATTGACTTGTACACAGGTAGAGAAGATGGAATGGGATAGTTTCATAGATTTTCAATGTTTTCCATAATTTCAAAATTTGACTATTACAATTTTCTTCCTCTAGTTTAATAAAGTTTTGAGCCCTACTAAAAATCTTCTCCCACTCTCAATGGCCCCAAATTTCCATATACCCCCAAAATAAGCATGAAACATTTTAAGTTACTAATAATCACACTTCAGTGTCAAAATGTTTCACATATTGAGTGAGCTTTAACAACTACTCTCATCAAAGATCCTGGACAACTCCAAGGGACTCATGACAAAAAAAAGGCTATCAACTACCATAAAAAGAAGTGATGGAGTCTGAATGCAGATTAAAGCATATCATTCTTCACTTTATTTCCTCCATGAATTTTTTTCTAGTGTAAGTGATATGTGTCTTCTTTCACAACAGGATGAATATAGAAATATGTATTATGTGATAACACATGTACCACATATATCATATTACCTGCTATCTTGGAGAGATGGAATGGAAAGGAAGGAGAGAGAGAACACAGATTGCAAAATGTCAGAAAATTATTATTTAAAAAATTGTATCAACATGTAAATATAAACAAAAAAAAACCCAAGTACTCTCATCCATCTCCTTATCACCTTTCAAATAGTTACCAACCTAGTTTAAACTCTGATTGATTTTTCTATGGACTTCACAATTGCCTCCCAATTAGTTTCCCTGCTTCAAGTCTCTTTTCTCTCTAATCCATCATCCACATAATTGCCAAAGTAATCATCTTACTTTGATCCTCAACCCAGCTCATTAATTTTCAGGGGCTTCAAATCCTTAATCTTCCTTAGATTTTTAAGATCCTCCCACATTTTAACCCTAACTACTCTCCTAACTTTGATGCTTTATCATGGTGTAGAGTTGACCCAAATGATCAAACACCTTCCCCCAAAGCACAAACTCTTTCAGGTTCTACCATGTTGGTGTAATAGCCCTCCAAAAAGGATAAGGTAAATCTCAAAGATCCTAAATACTATACATATTCTTAGTCTTGGAAGAGAGGAAGCTACCTCAAGATCTAAGCTAAATTTTCCCCATAACCACTAGGAATTTTTGACAAATTTTTGAAAAGGAGAAGAAAAGAAGGAAGAGGGCCTTCCTCACACACAGGAAGCAGCAAAATTACCATGGTGACCAGTGGCAACAACATCCCTCATTGTCTTTTTCAAATCCAGGCCTCCATGAGTGACCGTGAGAGGTGACATCCAAATAGACAAATGAAGCACTACATGCCTGCAGAATTTTTTGGAGTCATTTTTGTCTGTGAGGAGAGCATTGAGGCAAAAAATAATTATAACAGACATTTGTAGTCCCCCTAGGTCACTATGTTAGGCTAATGCAGGAGTGTGCTGAAGCCAGCTCTAAGAGCTACTTATAAAATTTTCAGTGAGGGCATTTACACTTAGGCAATCAGGAAATGCTACAAATATCAGAGTTTGATTTATTGTTCTGTTGATTTCCTTAACTTAAGAAAGCAATGGAGAAAAAGTTAGTTACGTTAATTATACTTAAAATTACTTAATTTATACTTAAAAATACTTAAAATTTGTCCTGAGTACATTTTTTTCAGCAAGCCAGATGTTAAACATTTACCAGCATATACTCATGTCTGATGGGGCAGATTTTAAAGTGCCCCAAGTTCATAGTAATTCTGCCTTCAGAAGTATAGTTGGGAAATATATGAATGGTTCATGATTATGACTTCAGAGCAAAAGCTGCTCAATGATAGGTTGGGGAATTGCAAATAATGGTCTGCAGGATTGAGACTGCAGGTATACAGTCAGTCAATCAAGTAGCATTAAGTATCTAGTATGCCATGCATTAAGCTGAAAGCTAAGACCAGAAAAAAGGGCAAAGACAATCTCTGTATACTCTCCAAAATCTAGGTCTGAGGAAAGAGATAACATGCAAAAAACTATGTAAAAACAAAATACATACAGGAAAGATTGGAGATAATCAATAGAGGGCAGTCACTAGCATTAAGAAAGTTGATAGAGGCTTTCTAGGAGGTAGAACTGTTGATAAGACTTGAAGGAAGTCAGGGAAAACAGAACTGTGAAGAAGAGGAGGGAAAGTTCCAGGTATGGACAAATAGCCAGTGAAACTGCTCAGAGAAAGAATGTTCCCTTCATTAGGAAATGTTACTCTCCTATGTGCTCCTTGAGTCTGTCCCATATTCTTATGCTGTGAACAAGGAGACACAAGGAAATGTAAGGATAGGCTCAATTACAGGTGTTCATGAGAAATACATTTAGAATATTGTTTACCTCCTGTACAACCCTAGCAGACTGTATTTGCTTTTCAGGCACTTCACCAATCAATTGGCTTCTTGGTAATTAATTTTCTTTAGCCATGGCAACCCAGTAAATAAAGAACAATATAAAATATCTCACAGTCTTACTCTACTCCCTTTCATTTCTTTTACAATAGCTGTTGTCCTTAGTAGAGGACATCATGAGGTGATGTCTTGACTCTTGAGTAAATTGGATTTAAGTGAGGTAGAGTTATACAAAGTCGTCAGCCTCACTGTCTCTTCTAGAAATATCTAAATTCAATGGCGAGACAAACGTCAAGATGACAATGGGGAGCAGTAGATGTCCTTGGCATCCTCAATGTCTGACTGAGCTCTAAGTGCTCCAATGTCTGCTTTCAGCTGCCTTCATGGCTGTTTTTGGAACAAACTCTTCTCCTCCCAGGGGATGTCTTCACATGCTTGGTGTAGACATCCCATAAACTCACTGAAGGTCAGTTACCCTCAGCCTGATTTGTCCTGCCTGCCAAGATAGTTATACCAGTGTGTGGCTCTTGCACATGCCACAGCTTTTTAGAGAAGGTGTGAGTTGGATGACAGGTAAATACCAAATGTGAAGGAGCAGCCCTGAAAAAGGCTCAACCAGAGATGCCAGTCCTCCCAGAATACCCCATACACCGCGACAGAACAGTACAAGAAGATTGGGGAAAAGGGTGCTAAGAATCACATAGCTTTTATGAACTATATCAAAGCATTAACTTAGCTGTCTGTCCCCATTCAGAGAACTGAGCACACATACCATCGAAGGAAGTGAATCACACAAATCTTGACATTCTCATTATAAACTAAGCTGGGGCAGTTAGGTGGCTCAATGGATAAAGTCAAGCCTAGAGTTAGGAGATCCTGAATTCAAATTTGACCACAGATATATCCTAGCTGTGGGACTGTTGGCAAGTGACAACACCAATTTTCTAGCCTTCTTGTTCTTGGGAGCAGCTATATGGCTCAGTGGATTGAGTCAGGCCTAGAGGTAGAAAGTTGCTCTGGGTTCAAATCTGTCCTCAGACACCTCCTAGCTGTGTGACCCTGGGCAAGTCACTTTAACTTCCATTGCCTAGCACTTACCACTCTTCTGACTTGAACCAATACACAGTATTGATGCTAAGATGGAAGGTAAGGGTTAAAAAACAAAATTAAGCCAGAGGCTAAAAGCAGACACCTTCTCTTCAAAGAGACAAATGTAGGAATTTGAGGATTTAGTCTTATTATGGGTCCAAAGACAACAAGAAACATTATTTCATGGAACATTAGGTAATCACATTTTGCATTTGTATATGCATTTGCAAAAAACAACCATGAAAATAATTGCAGCTTCCATGCCACTGTCTATTACAAAGGATGAATAGAAGAATTCTCCAAATGAACTTGTCATATATGTATATTGTCACATACATTCAATGACTTAAATGCAAAGGTAGGAATAGGTGGGATGTCAAAAATTATATAGGAAAATATGATTCAAGAATAAGGAATGAGACTGGTCAAATACTTGTATTTTCCTAAAACCTGATGTTTTGAATATTAATAGTCAAAATTAGTGTTTATGTAATGCTTTAAAGTTTGCAGAGAACTTTAAATATGCTGTCATCTGATCTTTACAAGAACTCTGGGAGTTAGGTATATAAGGCAGAATTTTAACACAAATCTTTCTGACTCCATGTCCAAGCTTCATCCATTATACCACCATGCCAAAATACTTTGAGAAAAGTATAATGGGAAATAATGGGAAAAAAATGAGAAAAAAATACTGGACATGTTGAATACAGAATAGCAACACAAAAAAAGGGAAAGTGATTTATCTTAAAAGCTAGATGGCCCTGTAGATTGAGAGCCATGTTTAGCTGAATGCAGACATTTCCTAGTTATATGACCCTGGGCAAGTAAGTCATAACTCTATTGCCTAGACCTTATCTCTCTTCTCCCTTGGAACCAACATGCAATATTGATTCTAAAATGAAGAGAAGTGTTTTTTAAAAATCTAGCCTCAGATACGTACTAACTCTGTGACCTTGGAAAAGTCACTTTATTCTGCTTGCCTCGGTTTCTTCATCTTTACAAGAACTGGAGAAGGAAATGGCAAACCATGCTAGTATCTTTGGCAAGTAAACTCCGAATGAACTCATGAAGAGTTAGACACAAATGAAATGACTAAAAAAAATCAGTTAGTGAGATGGGGAGAATAAGAAACAACCAGTAGACAACCCATGTCCTCCACTGGTTTGATAATGATGTGAAAGAAATCCAGGAAGAGCCCCAACACATTGGCTGGCTTCCCCTTGGCACAATTATGAGACAATCTCACTGTAGAAGGGAAGCCCAAATCAATGAGATTGTCTTTTGTCTTTAAAAGAATTTAAGTTATCATCCTAAAATGAGTACCAAATAGCCAAATGTGCTATTGGTTCCTGGAACTTAGCTGTAAGGCTGACACAATACATGATGCAGCGTAAAGAAAGATGGATTTAGCATCAGAGCATCCCAGCTTTACCACTCACAACCTATGTGACCTTGGGCAAATCCCTGAAACCCTAAGATTCAATTTCATCACTCATAAAATGAGGTCATTGGACTTCACTACCTCTGAGATGCCTTCCAGCTCCAAATCTATTATGGCTCACTTCCCCCATTCTAGTCCTTATACTGAAGAGAGAGAGAGAGAGAGAGAGAGAGAGAGAGAGAGAGAGAGAGAGAGAGAGAGAGAGAGAGAGAGAGAACCCTAGAACTTAAAGAGAGTAAAATGTGAACCCCCTAAAAACTTCAGAACAAGAAAATGAATTCTTCAACTAGGAATATTTCTGAGAACCACTTGGCACTTTCTGCCATTCATATTGATTTACTCTTGAAGATTTGGGCCAGACTTCCTAGAGAGGAAGGGGAAAAGCACATAAGCTTTCAAACCTAAATGGAAAAAAAAAGTTATTTTTGATTTTCAGTCCATGTCCTAAGGCATACTGTTCAACCAATAAAGCTAACACAATCTTTTCTCAGATTTATTATCCACTAATGCCCTGTTTTAAGTTCCCAAAGTTTGTAATCCTGAGATCACTAAGGGAAAATTGTACTTATAGGAACATCTTAGCTAAATTTAGAAGTATCATTGTGGATAAAGCCCTATCTTTCAGCAGACTTCCACCTCAATAATTCTAGATGCCAGGACTTAAAAGCAGTTTCTTCTGCTATTGAAAACTTTCTACCATGTCTTTATTCTGCTGGCCTCTTCATTATTCTAAAATGCTAATAGACTCTGTGGGGCATTTCTTCTAGCACTTCTAAAGCGAGTAAAGTAGTAAGAATGTAAACAAAAATGTGCTACATAATAATTACACTACCACAAACAAACAAAATGAGCATTTTAGGTGTGGGAGGATTTTAAATTTTGTTTTACCATCCCAATTTCATTCATTTCTTTATTTAATATGAAGGGTCAGTTACTTATTTGTTTTCTGCTTGTCAAGTAAGGATGTCTTTAAGTCAGTCATAGTCCAATCCTGTTAAACTTATCCTAGGTTCCCCAACTTCCAGTCTCCCTTCCCCTTCCCCCTTCTCTGCCTCTGTCTGTATCTCTGTCTGTATCTTTGCCTCTTTCTGTCTGTTTCTCCTTCCCTCCTCTTCTCCCCACCTTTCCCCTTCTTTCCTTTCTCCCTCCCTCTGTTCCCTACCTTCCCATCTCTCTCTCTCCTCTCCTACACATAGCCTCATATTTTGGAAAACATTTCTTGCATGAACTAGGGCTCAAGGGAATCCATCCTTCTTGAGCCAGCCTTGCATGTAAACTCGGCTGTTCTAATTTCATACACAGAATCATGGAATTTTAGAGTTGGAAGGGACCTTTAGGGTCATCTAGCCCAACTTCCTCATTCCCCAGCCTCTAACACTCAAAGCACTGAAAGACCTCCTCCAGCAATGATGTCCAACTCAGATAGAATCAAGACCACTAATCCATACATAAGGATTCCTATGGGCCCCAAGTTGACAGTTTTAAAATGTAATGTTTTATCATATTTTTACTTATTTTTGTTAAATGTTTTCTCATTACATTTTAATCTGATCCCCCCTGCTCTATATACTTAATACCTCTGACTTATTGTATGCATGATGTAGTTTGATGAAACTGAATGGGCTTTTACTCACTCACAAAATGAGATGCCATCTGGAAACTTTGCTAATCCTATATGTGAAATAATAGATAAAGATGGCACAGGAAGCTTGACTGACATACAATCACCCCTAACTTGCCTGGATCTGTATTTTGTTCATGATTTGCAGCCAAATTGCATAATCTATCTATCTATCTATCTATCTATCTATCTATCTATCATCTATCTATCTGCCTGTTTGCCTGCCTGCCTATCTCTCCATCTAGCTATCTCCCAATCTCTCAAATCATCTACCTATCTATCCATCCATCTATCTATTCATTTGTCCATCCATCACCTATGTATCTTTGTATCTGTGTTGTCTGTCTCTCACTGCAGGACCACAATATTTGTTCTGGAGTTTCTGCAAAGAAGCTAAGGAAAAAGAGTGTTTTGTGATTTTTCCAATATTATCATGTCATTTGCTGATTTCCTCTTATTTATACTCCAGACTCCTCAGCTAATCATCCTCCACTGAATTCCACCCAATCTTCTCCATAGTTTTTCTGTAGGGTCACCTCAACTTTGTTATATTCAGTATTTCATTAATGTGAGTACTCCTTCCACCAATGCATCTCTTGTTGAACAAATCCTCCATAAAGAAACCTCCCAGGGTTATTTATGAGTCTTTTGCCCTTATTTTTTTTTATAGGTGGTGGGTTTTTTTTGTTGTTTTTGGTATCTTGATATCAAAATATCATGAATCACAGGCTTTACACTTGTAAGAATCCTTAGATTTCATCTAGTTCAAACTTAATATTTTACAGATAAGGTAAATTGAGACAAAGTTTAAGTAATTTTCCAAGGTCACATATCCATCTGGTGTCTCATTCATGGAATATAAGTGGCCCACCTTCTTTTCTAGTTATACACACTCTCTGTGATAGTTTTCATTACACATCTTTCTTTTTAAACCCTCACCTTCTATCTTAGAATCAATACTGTGTATTGGTTCCAAATCAGAAAAGCAGTAAGGGCTAAGCAAAGGGAGTTAAGTGACCACACAGCTAGGAAGTGTCTGAGGTCAGATTTGAACTTTCATTACATTTCTTACCTACCATCTTCAATGGTAACACACTGAAGCCTACTTACACACTCCATGAGCCATCTCACTGTTTTCCAAGTTGTTTATAATTTTCCTTCTTCTGCTATTGCAGTATTCCATGACTGAAAGGCATACAAGTATTAGAAGGCAAACACTGGTGTTAAAAAGAACTACAACCCTGCATCACCAGCTGCCCATTGGACGTTACCCAAACTGGATATTTCAGAGGCATATCAAGCTCAGTGTACACAAGACACAATTCACCTTGACTTTTGAAGGGGGTACCATCTTTCCAGCCCCCCCAAGTTCACAATCTTGGAGTCAATCTTGACTTTTCATTCATTCTCTCCACAAATGCAGTAATTGCCTACCAAGTCTTGTTGATTCTGCCTCTCTGCCATCTCTCACATCTGTCTCCTTTCCCCCCACATGACCACTCCCCTAGATCAGGCCCTTACTACATCTTCCTTATACTATTGTGATAACCTTTTAATCAGTCTCCCTGCTTCCAGTCTCTCTGATCTCTAATACATATCTGACACACTGCCAAAGTAGATTCATAAAGCGCCAGTCTGCCTATATCATTCTCCTGCACAAAAAATTCCAGAGGCACCCTATTATCTCTAACATATCTGCTGTTTAGAATCTGACTCCCAACTACTCTTTCAGCCTTATTCTACATATTATTTCCCTTCACACATTCATTGGTTCAACCAAACTGATCTTCTTTTTCTTTACATATGTCATTCCATCTCCTATTTCCATGTCTTTCTTCAATCCCCCAAATTCACTACTCCCTTACCTCTGCTTCTTTTAATCCGTAGCTTCCTTTAAAAGTGAGTTCAAATGCCATCTCCCACTTAAGGCCTTTGCTGATCCCCCAGTTTCTTCTGCCTCCCTTTTTAAATTACCTCATATTTACTTTTTATATATTTTATATGAATTTCTTTTTTTTAAATAGTATTTTACCAATTATATGTAAAAACAATTTTTAATATCTAGTTTTTAAAATCCTGAGTTTCAGATTCTCTCCCTTCCTTCCTCCCCTCCTCCCTCACTGAAAAGGCAAGCGATTTTATATAAGTTATATTAAATTTAAATATATACACATACATACATATATTTTTAAATATAATCTCCTCCTATAGAAAGTCAATGCCTTGAAGAGAGGGACTATTTCCATTTTTGCTTAGTATCCCCAGCACAATATCACAGTATCCTGGCACATAGTAGGCATTTTATAAATTCTTGTTGATTGAGAGCCAGACCCAGACATGGAAGATCCTGGGTTCAAATCTGATTTCAGATACTTCCTAGCTGTGTGACTCTGGGCAAGTCACTTAACCCTCCTTGCCTAGCCCTTACTGTTCTTCTGCTTTGGAACCAATATACAGTATTGATTCTAAGCCAGAAGGTAAGAGTTTTAATATAAATGAATAAAATAAAAATAAATAAATTCTTGTTGATTGATTAATAATAGCTAATAACAGTGAGTATTTACATAAAGCCTACTATGTACCAGGCACCCTGCTAAACACTTTATAATTGTTATCTCGTTTGATCCTCACAACTCTGGAAGGTAGGTGCTATTTTGGTATATCAATTTTGCAAAGGAAGTAACTGAGGAAACAGAAGTTAGCCCAGGGTCACCTGGCTAATAAGGGTCTGAGGCTGGATTTGAACTACAGTTTTCCTGACTCCAGGCTAAAAATCTATCCACTATGGTGCTACTGATTAACCTTTAACACCTAACAATGTTAAGAAATAAGGCTTTTCTAGGGGAATCCTTAAGATTCCTTAAAAGTTAGCTATTGAAATGGGCTACCTTATAATGGAATACTATTGTACCATAAGAAATGACAAATAAGATAATCACAAGAAAATCTGGACTTGGATGAAGTGATGCAAAGTAAAGTGAGCAGAACCAAGAGAACATGGTACACAGCAACAGCAATAAAGTATGACGATCAGCTGGGAACGACTTAACCGTTATCAAAAAGGCAAGGATATTTTGACATCCTCGAGGATTCCAAGAGGCTCATGATGTAAAGAGCTCTCCACTGCCACAGAAGGAACTAACAGAGTCTGAATGCAGATAGAAGCATACTATTCTTCACTTTATTTCTTCCAGGAGTTTTTTCTCTAGGGTAAGCAATATGTGTCTACTTTTACAACATGATGAACATGAAAGTATGTATTGTATGATATTTCCAATTTTTCATAAGGAAACAGAGGTCTAAAGAAATTAGGAAGGAAACACAGTTAGAAGGGATAATGCCAGGACTTCTAAGGTCAAGGCTTTTAACTCTAGTCCTTTTGCTGTTACATGTTTAGCAACAAAAGTTAACAATGAATCCTTGATTCTTGATCATATTATCCAGCAAGTGTTTAGAAGAGAAATTTTGTTTGTTTGCTTTACCCCTTTAAATCATGGTTCTGGTCTGATTATTTTAGTTTACTTTGTGATTAAGCAGCTAGTATTACCATTATTCTCTTCCAATACTTAAATAAGAAACACATCAAAGATTAAATATAATTTGTTGAATCTATAAAAATTAATAATATAACTAGCATTTACACAGTGATTTAAGTACTAGGAGCTATTATTATCTCTATTTTACAGGTGAGGAAACTAAGGCTGAAAGACCTTAAGATATAGTTAGTTCTTACCTGGTTGGTGAACTTTTCCAAATTCCAGTGCCCAGAGGGCAAATTCAAACTGCCAGTGAGCCCACAGATTACCAGATAGTTAAGAGAGAAAGTGCTTGCTTTGGGCAGCAGGACAGAGGGGTGGAGCATGCAAAAAATGTCCTTGACAGCTGGGAAGAGGGGGAACAGAGCAGCTCCCCGAGTGCCAGCTCCGTGCAAATGCCACATCTTCACCAACACTGTCTATAATATGAGTTTTGAAAATATGGATTTGTTCCAGTGCAACAGAAATATTAGGAAAGATTTTGAGAATAATTCAAATTTTGAGTTTGTTCTAAGGGATTTCTTCCTCAAGAAAAAGAAAGGGAATTCATAAAGTGACACCATTTCACAATTACAAGCTGCAACTCTTCTGCTGCCCACTTCTACAAGCAAACTTTAGGTCAGTGCATGTCTTAGGTCCCAGGAGATAGGAACCTGCTCCTCCTCATCTCATTTATGCAACCCAAGGGCACAGACACCACCATTATTTATTATAATTTTTTGGTATTTCTTAAGAATTTGCAGCTATAAAACTTTGCTACCATTCTTGTTGGGTGTGTCACTGATGAACCTTTGAGCATCATGCCCCAACCTCATTTTCCCCCACAAGCCCTGTGGTTTCAATTTTGTGATTTTGCATAATGCCATGCTTTTGGGGAGTGTATGTGTCTTATGTTTAAGCAGAACTGCCTGTGCTTGTACCAGAAACATGGGACAGGATTTGAATTTGGATCCCAGAGACTCAAAATTGATAGCTCAACGATCCATCAACAAACACTTATTAAGGATTTACTTTGTGCTAGGCACTGTGGTAAGTGCTAGGAATACAAATACTAGCAAAAAGAAAGTTAGTCCCTGACCTCATGGGGTTTGCATTCTAATGGAGGAAATCAACAAATGAAAGGAAGCTGGGTGTGGGGAAGAGGAGAGGACAAGAGAGATGATGTTGTTGGCAGAGGGCCAGAGTAGGGAAATTGGGCATTCAGCCTAGTGAGGAAATAAAGGCATATCTGGCAAGGAAATGGTTTAAGAAAAACCTGGAAAGACGTATATGAACTGCTGCAGTAGAACATTGCTCATGACCAGAGCTCTCAGGTCTTTCAGAGTTATTTGTCTTTACCACATTGTTGTATAAATTGTTCTTCTCTTGTGCTCAATTCACTCTGCATAATTTCAATACAGATCTCCCCAGATTTCTATAAAACTGTACATTTCATCATTTTGTATGGCACAAGAATGTATTCTATTACATTGGTATATCATCATTTGTTTAGCTATTCCCTAATAGATGGTCAACCCCTTAGGTTGTGTTTTTTTACTATAAAAAGAACTGCTATTAATATTTTTGTATATATAGGTCATTTTCTTTTTTTGATGGGGTATGGAATTGCCACTTTTATCTTAACAGCCCTGCTCTTACCACTTATTACATAGGTATATCTTTTGTATAATAAATGTTTCCAGAAATATTTATGTTTAAAGTAAAATTTTGTAAATCAGATAGCATCTTTAGTGTATTAGATTAGCAGTTATCAAACTTTTTGATCTCAGGATCTGTTATTGAACCTCCCCCCCAAGAGCTTCTCTTTTCTTTTCTTTTCTCTCCATTTCTCTCTTCTCTCCATTTCTCTTTTCTTTTCTTTTCTTTTCTCTTTTTGAACCCTTACCTTCAGTCTTGGAATTAATCCTAAGTAAAGGTTCCAAGGCAGAATAGTAGTAATTGGGGTGATAGATAATTGGGGTGAAGTGATTTGCTCAGGGCCACATGTCAAGGAAGTATCTGCAGCCACATTAGAACCCAGGACTTCCAGTCTCCAGGCTTGGATTCGAACCACTGAATCACCTCATTGCCCCAGAAGTTATTCTTTTCAAGGACCAAAACCAAAAACAAGCTATGACCAACTAAACTCATTTTTTTATTTAGAGTGACTTATTAGACTAGCAGATCAGAGGAATGCCCTGGAATGAGAGTAATTTTATCTCAGAAATCATTAGACCTAATATTATGCCAAAGCCTTATGGATAATATGAGATATTGTGTATTGAATAAAAGTAATACTAAGAAGGATTCATGTTTATGCAGTACTTTAAAATTTGTCTGGCACTTTTCTTACAACATCCCTATGGAGTTGCTATGCAAGTATTATAATCAACATTTTACAGAAAAGAAACAGTCTCAGAGGAGTTAACAATATTCATGCAGCTTATAAGCATTGGAACCAGAACTCGGACCCAGGTCTCCTGCTTCAGGTCCAGTGTTTTAGGCAGTAAATAATACCGCCTCTCCATGGTGAAGTAGGTATATATTCAGCTGACTAAACATGGGTATTCCAAGAATGTTAAGAAGTGTTTATAGACTAAAGTCTTCTTTAGTAGTGCTTCTGCCAGAGTTCTGTATCTCACCATGTTCTGGCCAACATCTTTATCATCATCACAAATGGTTTGAAACTAAGCAGCTAATTCCCTGAACAAGAGAATCTAGAACCAAAAAGATCTCACAGACTAGAATGAATTTCACCAGATGAAATTTAATAAGACTAAAAGAGAAGTCTCACATTGAGGTTAGAAAAATCAACTATACAAGAAAAGAAAAAGGGGATCATGACTTAAAAGTAGTTTATATAAAAGTGATTTGGGGTATTTTAATTGACCAAAAGATTAATGTGCATTTTAGCTATCTTGGTGCTAAAGTAATCTCGAGTTATATTAAGTACATGGTCCATCTGGATGTGTTAGGATATGTCTGGGAGGCTACTAGTGAGACTGAAGCTGGTGGATAGATTGAGTTCGGGAGTTCTGAGTTTCAGTGGAGTCAAAGTCTACTGGGTGGCTGTACTTAGTACAACACCAATATAGTGAACCCCTGGGCATCTGGGAAGATGAGGAAGTACCAGACAAGAACCTGCCCAGGTCTGAAATGAGAGAGTCAAAGCTTCTATGCTAATTAGTGGTGGAGTTGAACCTTTCATGGCCACTGTACTTTCAGGGAGATTCAGAGACCCAATTTTAGAAGAATCACACCCACACCTTAATTATCTTATCCAACACAAAGAAGATGAGAGTATCTCTATATTCTGTATTATCAGGTAATAGCTAGAGTTCTGGTTTTAATTCTGGGTGATGTGTTTAAAGACAGGCAACTTGAAGTTGGAGCATGTAAAGATGAAGAAAGTGAGTTGTCTGGAAATTTTAATCTGAGGAACAACTGAAGGAACGGAGAATGTTCAGCCTGCAAAAGATGACTCCAAGAAATATTATAATTTGAAGACCATATGGAAGAGATATTATATTCATTCTGCATTATTTCTTCCCAAGACAGAACTAAACCCAGTAATTGAAAGTTATAAGGAGGTAGAATTCAAATCACTATCAGGACATACTAATAGAGCTATTTTTTTTTTAAAAATAAGATGGGTTGTCCTCTAAACTAAACTAAACTTCTAAACATAGTCATAATGTGTCAGAGGTAAGAAAATATCCCATTACTAGGTATCTTCTAGACCTGCCAAACATTAAGACAGTTTTGGCCCCAGGTAGCTAGAGAAAGAATCTTCAAGCTAAGAGGCAATGGAAGTATTAGCTAGTCACAGAAAGACCAAGGTTCAAATCCCATTTCAAATACTTACTAGCTCTGGAACTCTAAGTGAGTCCCTTACATTCTCTTAGACTCAGCTTTCAAGTTTTTGAAGCATCTACCTTATAGGATTGTTGTAAGAATCAAAAGAGCCAGTATATGTAAAGCACTTTGAAAACAGTTAAAGCAATGCATAAATGCAAGTTATTATTGTTGTTATTGTTATTTTGTTGTTGTCGATAGTGATGGCGGTGGCGCCTCTGGTTTTATCATCCTGTCCTCCTGCCAAGACACTAAACTCTGGCTTTGCCTAGAGTTTTTGGTCTCTATATCAATTTTTTCATACTGAAAAAAAGATATGTAAGTATTGCTTAAAAAGTGCTCTGTAAAGTCCGTGAGGAGTTGAAAAATCATTTCATATGCTTCTAGCACATAAATTAATACTACAAAGAAGTTTCTATAGCAGAAATTTTTAACTTGGGGTCTATGAGCTTACTATAAAAATAATTTGATAACTGTAATTCAATAAAACTACATTTTATTTTATGCACTTAAATACATTAATCTAAAAAGGGTCCATAGGGCTCACCAATTTGCTATATGGATCTATGAAGTAAGAAAGGTTAAGAACCCCTTCTTCTATGGGTTCACCTCCAAAGTCCTTACTGAATGACTAGCCAAAAAAGAAAAAATACATATCACTTGACTAGTCTGGATAGAATCACTACCAATTCCCCCCCAAACAAATTAAGTTTTAGTTTGTAAATCAGATGTTTGTGAATGCTCCCTTCACTTAAGTCCCACTTTAAATGTCTTGGTTCAATGGAGGTGATCCCTTACACATGCTAGTAAAATACAATCTCTGGCAGGTTCTACCAAGCTGGAAAGGCTTCAAATTGAATTCTAATGATAGTATATAAGTCTGATGCCTGAGAACATTTTTTGTTTTTGATCTAAATTTGTGATTTCATTGGTGTAGGGGAGCTCCTATCTCTAAAACTCCTCTCTATCACGAAGGAAAGCAAATCATATGTGACTTCCAGTCTTAGGAAATTGTTTGGGGGCATTGAGAGGGCATGTAACCCATTTACTGTAGAATACTTGTAATGTGTCAGAGGTCAGATATGAACCCAGACCTTTGTAACTACAAAAGACCTTCTTTCCATTACTTTACGTTGTCTCTCTAAGGCAACCAAACTAAATTTAGAGAGGCTTATTGCTGGAATGGATAGAAGTTGATGAATTTTTCAGCCATATCAGGTCTCCAAGAACATCTTAAGTTGTAGAGGTTAAAGACCTAAATTATTAGAAAGAGAACCCATCGGGGAAGTTGATAACACAATGGATCAGGCATGGAGTCAGGAGGAACCAATTTCAAATCTGACCCCAGACACCTCCTAAGTGTGATCCTGAGCAAGTCCCTTAAACACAGTTGGTTAGCTCTTACTACTCTTCTGCCTTGGAATCCATACTTAGTATTGATTCCAAAAAAGGAAAGGGTTTAATGAGAGAGAGAAAGAGATGGAAAGAGAGAGAGAGAAAGAGAGAGGCAGAGAAAAAGAGACAGAAAGAGAGACAGAGAAAGAGACAGAGAGACCAACTAAATCTCAGATCCTTGATGTATCTTTGTTGATTTTGTTCAGTTGTATTTCAGTCATGTCTGACTTCATGTCCCCATTTGCGTTTTCTTGTCTTATTTGAAGAACAGCAAGGAGGCCAGAATGACTAGATCATAAAGGCATGTTGGGGAGCAGGGGCTGAGATGGAGAGAGTGGATTAAAGTGGGGTGGGAGGTCATGTCATGAAGGGCTTCAAATGCCAAATGGAGGATTTTACATTTGATCTTGGAGGTAATAGGGAATTTATTGAATGGGAGGTTGGGAATGGAACGGTCTCACCTATGCTTAAGATCATTTTGACAACTGAGTGGAGGATGGACTAGAATGGGGAAAGACTTGTGGAAGGCAGAACCACCAGCAGGCTATTTATTGCACAATAATTCAAGTGTAAGGTAACCAACCATGGTTGTTGTGGCAGTATCAGAGGGGAGGGAACACATACAGAAGTTGTTAAGAGGTAAAATTGGAAAACCTTGGCAATAGATTGGATATGAGAGAGAGCAAGGAGTAGAAGATGAAATAACCTTAGCTTGGGATTCACAGAACCTACATTCCAATCCTATGGTATATACTACCTGTTTGACCTTGGGCAAATCACTTATTTTGTTTGGGCTTCAATGTTTGTGTCTGTAAAATATGGATAATTGGGGAACTTTAGACCCCCAATCCTATGTGAAGATTGGAGAACATCTTCTCCCTCTCTGACCTGCAAAAATCTATTCCCTTTTCTCTTTGAACCCTGTGATTTCCTTATATACCTGTTTGTTTTATATGTTTAAACATTTCCTTTGGTTCCTGTTTTTCTCTAATCTGGATATCTGGTTTTTATTTTTATTCCAAATCTGTTCAATGATTGGAAAAGAAAAATAACATTTGCCCCTGTCCCTATAATAATCTGTCTCTGCTTGCCCTTTTTCTCATGATAAAAAAAATCCCATTTTCATTCATACTGTAATGAATACTTCCTGCCTGAAACAAAGGTCAACACAGTTTTATTTGTAGAGTGATATATTGCCTATAGGAAAAGTAAAGAAAAGGATTGTAACCCCAAATACTTTAAAAAAGAAAGAAATGCCTTTGAGTCATAAAACTAAGACACTGGTGCTAGAAATATTTTATAACATGATCTGGGAAACCCACTGCTTTCACACTTGGGTCAAATACAAATCTCTCTAAGGTTGTCTGGTCTTTTCTGCCCTTGCCATCTTCTCTGACCTCCTTCCATCTGAGTAAAATGTTATCCCCTCTGACAATGTGCAGAATTCAAGAATTGCTAGTACTCCACCTCCTCAATGATCAGAGCTCTCTCACCATCCAAATTCGATCTGCCAAACCTTTCTCACTCCTGTGCCCTTAAGGATAAGCTTCTCTAGCAGCACCTTACTGTTTCCTATCCTCCTCCTCCTCCTTGGAATATAAGCCAAAAGATATATATCGTAGAGAGTTACCCTGGTAACAGCGAAGTCAGCGATTAGAATGCCCCAGGGCTAGAGGTTCTTAATTATAACCAGAGACATCATGTTGGTAAGTAATACAGTTGTCAACTCATTTCTTTACCATTTGAATTAATCTTTAATTGGCAACTGGATCTTTAAAGAGTGCACAAAGCATAGTATTGCTCAATAAATATTTGTTGCTTGATTTCTTGATAAAGCATGTTCCTGGAGCTCAAGTAGCAACATACTATTCAAAAACAAAGCGACAGACGTGCTAAAGAAGGATGTTAATGAGGATCAAGGTAGAAGCCTAGAATGAAGTTTGCACAGAAGCTATGTTTGATTTTCATTCCATTTTCTGCACAATTTAATGTAGCAATACATAGAAAATTTAACACCTAAAAGGGGCCAGTCTAGAACAGGTGCTATTAGCTTAAAAATCAAACATCTTCAGAATAAGATCATCTTAAATGGCTTTAAACCCCTGCAATTATGAATAAATGATTTCATAAGTTATTAATATGTTTAAAAGTGAGGAAAATATCTACTCAATGAAGATGCTATGTGCCTTTGTTGTTCAAGTTTTGCCTAGAATTTCTGAATTCTATGTAATATTCATAAGTACCGTTGTAGAAAATTCTCAATTGTGGGCAAGATTACTCATCTTTGCTGTGGAATGATATCTGGCTTGGTCCACAGCATGGATAAGAGTTGTAATTCTATTTATATAGGAGATTAGTCATTTTATTTTATTATTTTGAAATTCTTACCTTCTGTCTCAGCATTAATTCTAACAAGGGCTAAGCAATTGGGGTTAAATAACTTGCCCAGAGTCACACAACTAGGAAACATTCGAGGCCAGATTTGAACCCCAATCTTCCTGACTCCAGGCCTGACGCTCTATCCATTGTGCTACTAACTGCCCTTACTTTGGTAATTTTAAAGGCCTGAAGTGAATCTTTTTTTCAAATGAATAATGCTTTCCTCTCACTTTTTATTTTATATTAGAAAATATTCTATGCAGATGAAAAAATGTTTCAGGTTAAAAGTCTGCAAAGATATTTCCAAAGGGATTAACATCTAATTGAGTCTTTTTAGCATAGACAATTTCTACTTGGACTTAAATAAAGGTGTAAGAACTTGCTATTGCAGAGGTCTCACTGGTCATTCATGCACACATAAGATAAAAAGATGCAAATGATAAACTTTAATGTACTCATGAAGGGTTACCATGCAAATAATAGCCCAA
The DNA here is from genome assembly GCF_016433145.1 of Gracilinanus agilis. Classification (NCBI taxonomy): domain Eukaryota; kingdom Metazoa; phylum Chordata; class Mammalia; order Didelphimorphia; family Didelphidae; genus Gracilinanus; species Gracilinanus agilis. The sequence goes on from NC_058130.1 coordinate 191,666,143, forward strand.
GGCAAGCCAGTCTGTGGCAGAGAGGGCTCCCAGGCAATAACTCAAGCATATTTCCTATCATCTAGGTCACAGATTTAAAAATGGGCAAGGATAAAGAAACCAAGTGAAATACTAGAAAGAGAGAGGAAAAAAATGGAAGGAGATAAAAAGAGACTAGCACAACAGGGGGATGAGATAGGCACGTTGCCTTCTCCATCTGGCTGTTCCAGAGCCCATACAGGATGATTAGACCATGGGAAGATCCACTGCCTCCAGGAGAGTCTTCCCCATTTAACTTTGCCTTTTGTCTGCTCTAAGTACCTACCCCTGAGCTTTGCTATCTGCCTTGGGATTTCTCGGTTTTCCCATCTGTCCCATTGCTTAACTTTAACATATGTGTTCATCACCCTCAATTACAGTGGGAGCTTCTTGAAAGCCAGAACTGTCTAGCTTTTTCTATTTGTTTTATCAGAACTTAGTGCAGCGATGAGCACATAGTAAGTACTCAACAAATTCATTCATAGCTGAACTAGAACTCATATGCTGCCAGGTAAGAGACCAGATAAAATAAACTTTTACCTATCTGAATGACCAGACTTCTAAGAATGTCAGGTTTTGATAGGAACCTGTAAGATGGTCTCCAGTGAATAGGAATCCTGGATCTATCCTGGGTCTCATGAAGGCATGGTTGACATTTGATCAGAGTTTTGGCTAAAGATTAGAAGAAGTGGTTAATATATTGGACAATAGAGTCAGGAGACAAAAAAGTCTTTATAATCTACCATGATGGGCTAAATCGAATGAGATGAAATTGTATAGAGATAAATGTAAAATACTAAAGTTCAAAAATCAATTACACAGGTATAGCATGGAGAAGAAATGGCTAGACATTTTGCTCATGTTGGGAAGATTTTGAGTTTTTTGGAAAAGTGTAAAGTGCAGTCAATGTGACATGGTAGCCAAAAATAATTAATGTATTTTAGCCTGAGTTAAGGAAGATGCAGTGTCTAGAACAGAGGCAGCTAGAATCCAGACCACATCTGGATCCTGTAGTGAGCACAATATTCTAGGAAAGCTTTTTTTAAGAGTTAGAAAAACCAAGGAATGGTCATCAGGATGATGAAGACCCTGAAGACAGTCCTCTGTGAGACACAGCTTATAGAAGTGAACATCATTAAACTTTAAGTAGAGTATTAGTGTGAGTAGAGGAAAATGATAAAAATTAATACAAGACAGGGATATGCCACCAATTGTTTAAATGGCTTCTCTGGGGGGTGGGGGGGGGGGGAAATGTATATATGTACACTTTTGAGTTTAATTTACATTATTAATACTTTCTCAAGTTTGGACAATTTACATAACAATAAATCAAGTCTTGATTTGTAGTATTTAAGGATTTCTGAGGTATAAATGCTTATGAGGAAAATTTAACAAAATTTTACACGAAGTTTAGAGATCTTACCAGTACAACTCTGGACAGCTAGGTGGCATAGTGTGCTGGGTCTGGAGTCAGAAAGACCTGAGTTCAAATATGGCCTTAGACACTAGTTGTATGGCCCTGGGCAAATCACTTCACTGTTTTCCTCAGTTTCCATATCTGTAAAACGATCTGGAGAAGGAAATAGCCAACCAACTACTTCAGTATCTCTGCCAAGAAAACCCTAAATGGGGTCATGAAGAGTAGGCTATGACCAAAACAACTGAACAACAACAAACAGGCACACCTCTGGTATAAGTTTTTATCCAAGTCGTTGGTAAAAAATATTATATAGTATGGAACTCAGCACAGATCTAGGGTTCATGTTCACTAGAGACTGACTACCTTACAATTGCTTTAGAGATGTGCCATTCTTTCAGTGTGGTCATTCAAATAGGTCAAACAGATCATTTAGTCTATTACCTAGCTAATATCACCCCTGTGTCCACAAGACATGTGGACTTGTGAATTCTTGGTATACTAGGAACGAACGAATGAATGAATGACTTAGGAAAGAAAGGCAAAGAGGAAGACTCATTAAAGTCAATCAGGTCAGTGAAGAAAAAACCATTCTCCAACAATTGCAAAGGCTCAGACCACATCTCACTTTCTAGAAATCTTCCCTGACCACCCTGACCTACAGAGAATTTCCTTCTTTTAACTCTGATAACATTTGTTAATGCCTCTCTTTTTACTTGTCAGAAAATGATTTGCTTAAGTGCAGCTTAAGTACTTTGGCCACATAATAAGAAGTCACTGGAAAAGACCCTGATGTTGGGGGAAACTGAAGGCAAAAGGGGAAAGGGATGGCAGAGGTTGAGATGGATCAGTAGTGTCATGGCCACAATGAACAAGAGCTTGGACAGACTTTGAGAGATTGTGGAAAATAGGCCTCATGGGTGCAGGTGGCAAGGAAGAGTCTGACAGGACTGAACAACTGAATGACACAATATAAAATGATTTGCATATTAATTAACTTTTCATATGTGTATTCCTTCTTTCTTCATCTAAACTGAAAATTCCTTGAGGGGGGAGGAACATAGTTTATTCTTCTTTATAGCTCCCCAAATACTTAGCATAGGTTTTAGACATAAATGGATGCATAATGACTGGTTGACTGAATTTTATAAATAAGTCCTAAATTCTTACACTAAAAACAGTTAAATGGATGTAGGTCTGTCTTTGAAAACAGAAAATGTGCAAATGTACTTCAATAAGCACAGGGGAGTCATTTTCAATATTTATTATAACTTACAGAAGGAAATATATGTGCAGGGATACTCTGATAATACTCATCAACTCTAGTCGGCACATGGGGACTTGTAATTTACTTTTTACATCTTTTAATGCATTGTTCTCAATAGAAATTTTGCTGACAGGTTTTTTTTCTTTTCCTTATCTATGAACAAGACCAAGAGATGGTAGGTATTTCTAATGCAGTACTATGCATCTCTTTAGGGCATTGTCAGCTCCAGCTGCAGCCTCCTATGTCACTACCAGAGAAGTACATGATTAATTTTTAAACTGCCTTGATGGGGCTCAGTGCTTTGTTAATAATAATGCAATTCCTTTTCCCATCAAACTAAATTCCCTAAGCTGGGGACTTTGATTTCATAATCTGCAAGATACTTTAATAGACTGACTTTACTTTGTCACTATGGAGGCTCCATGATCCCCATTTCATCAGTGGGAGTAGTCACTCCATCAAAGCAAATGCCATGGTACGTTTGGAAGAACACATGATAGGGACTTCATAGATGTTTACTAAAAAGACCATTGACTGTTTCCTTCTATAAAATGAGGGGGTGGGGCTGGATGACTTCAGAGTTCCCTTCCAACTCTAAATCTTTGATCTCTCCACACTTTCTCAATATGGGTGCTTCTTGCCCAAGTCTTTCCAAAAATCCTCCATAGAAGATCTACTCAAAGTATGCCCATCTATTGTCAGCTCGTTCTCACTATGTGACCAGCCCACTTCTTCTTCTAGTCCTTTGTATTATTGACAACATCTTTTATGCTGTTTCTCACATGCAAATCATTGCTGGCCACACTCAACAACCTGCTTATACCCATTGTCACAACTCTAGGTCAAGCCCTTATTACTACTTACCTGGAATTCTTTAATAGCCTCCTAATTGGTCTCCCAGCTTCAAATCTTTCCCCTTCCCCTTCCATTCTCCACACAATCTGAACACGTCACTCCCTTGCTCACGAAATTCCACTGACTCTCTATTGCCTCAGAGATCAGACTTGCAAACTGTTGTGTTTGGCCACAACATTGCTCCAACCTACCCTACCTTTCCAGGCTTGTGAACCATTACTCCTGTGAGAGGCATCTAAGTAGTGTAGTGGCTTAGAATCAGAAAGACCTGAGTTACTAGCTGTGTGATCTTGGACAAGTCACTTAGCCTCAGTCTGCCTCAGTTTCCCCAACTGTAAAATTTATTTTTTTTCTGGCTGTTCCCCATGCCTAGAATGTCCTCCTTCCTCCATTCTGACTTCTGATCTCCTCAGTTTCTTTTAAGTCCCAACCAAAATCTCTCCTTCTGCAGAAAGCCATCCCTAACCCTTCTTAGTTCCAGTACTTTTTTCACTTTTCATTATTTCCTGTTTATCCTGTATATATTTGTTTGCATGTTGTCTTCCTTATTTGATTGTAAGCTCCTTTAGGGCAGGGAATATCTTTTGCCTTTTTTTATATCCAGAGCACTAAGCATAGTGCCAGGAACATGACAGGTACTTAATAAGTGTGTATTGAATTGAGTTGAACCTACCTCCCAAGGCTGTTGTGAGAATCAAGTGAGATATTAATTGTAAAGCCCCCCAGCACAATGCCTGGCAATAGTTAATAAACTTAACAAACATTCATTTGCTTCCTTTCCTTCCTTCTTAGATTATATAGCCCAGTTATATTTGTCTATTATGTGTGTACACATACACATATGCACACAGTCACAAAAGTCTTAGTGCAGGTTTAAGCTTCAATAAGTTAAATTATTTAAATTTGTTTTGTAATTAGTTTTGTGAATTTTTAATAATAAAATGTTTAATTTTAACAAGACATAGCACCCTGCCATTATGCATTGTGTGGACAACAGTTTCTAGATGACACTTTCTCAGATGGGTATGTGAGAGGAGGCGGTCTTGCTTGGGCATGTCAGTTGCCTGATCTCTCTCCATTTGACTTTTTCTTCTGGGGACATAAATGTCATTCGTGCACCAAAACCTTGCTCTTTGGAGGAGCCTAAGGCTAGGATTATAAATGCAACCCTTTCAGTCATTGAATGACAGTTGAAAAAAGTTTTTACCAAGTTCAAAAATCAACTAGACATTATACCACACAAAATGGTGTTTGTGTTGAATTTTAATAAGAATCCATCAATATCTTTACATTTTTAAATAATTAACCTTTCAAATTTTTTTTGTAAGTTTGTAGCATTTGTACTTCTGAAGTTAACGAAACTTAAAACTGAATTAGAGGGGCAGCTGGGTAGCTCAGTGGAGTGAGAGTCGGGCCCAGAGACAGGAGGTCCTAGGTTCAAACCCAGCCTCAGCCACTTCCCAGCTGTGTGACCCTGGGCAGGTCACTTGACCCCCATTGCCCACCCTTACCACTCTTCCACCTATGAGACAATACACCGAAAGTACAAGGGTTTAAAAAAAAAAAAAAAACAACTGAATTAGTACTTTGGGGACAGTGTGTGTGTGTGTGTGTGTGTGTGTGTGTGTGTGTATTTCATATATACATTTATATAAACATGCTGTCTTCCTAGTTGGAATATAAGCTTCCAGAGAGCAGAGGCTATTTCATTTTTGTTTTTGTACTGCAGCACCAAGTAAAGGAAGCTGATACATAGCAAGCTCTCAATTGTTGATTGATTGACCACAAGTTTTTCCATTTCCCTTTGGGTTATTTGTGATCTTGATTCTTCTGTGACTGTGGTATTCCAAGATTCACAGCCACATGGCACCATGAGGAAACCATTATTTGTAAATATAATGGGAATTATATTTCATAAAAGCATTGCCTATTTGTCTCTCTCTCTTTTTAATCTTTACTTTCTGTCTTAGTGTCAGGTCTAAGACAAAAGAGCAGCAAAGGCTAGGAAATCAGGGTTAAGTGACTTGCTCAGAATCACAGTTAGGAAGTATTTGAGGTCATATTTGAACCCAGGACCTCCAGCATACAAGCCTGGCACTTTCTCCATTGTGCTACCTAGCTTCCCTTCATTGTCTACTTGTCTTAACCTCTCCTATCTCAAGATTTACAAAAGAAAAATCATGACATCCCCATAGGTGGTGTCAGTCTTCTACTGTTTTATTATTCCTGGCTCATTCAGATAAAGTACCAAAGCTTCATAAATCAACCCTATTAAATTCACCTTAGCAAAAACATAATCAGACCCCCTGAGTTATTATCAGCATTTCACAAAGTAGTTTCCTTGGAGCAAGGTATGGGCTTTAAAAACCACAGGTAAGCTGCAAGCCAACCACCCAATAATACACTTAATCTCTGCACTGTAGCTTACAGAATAGATAATGATCAAAACCATAATCACTCCTTGCTACGGTTTCCTAAAGATATTATCCCCCAAAGTACTGGAAGACTAGAAGTTCTAAAGCAATACTACTTAATACCATTTAAAAAAAAAACCCAAACCAAAAAAATAAACTAAAACTAAACCCTATCAACTTCCACATCTCAGAATTAAAATTCTTAATCATTTTTGTGCCATGGATCTCTTTCACAGACTGGTGAAGCTTTTGGATCCCTTCTTAGAATAATCTTTTTAAATGCATAAAATAAAATGCCAAAGATTAAAGAGGAAACAGTTATTTTAAAATAGTTTTCAAAATATATTTGATAAGAGGCAGCTAGATGGCTCAGTGGATCATGTGTTAAAATCCCTGGTGGTATTTGGAGTGACCCGGTGATTCAATGGATAGAGAACCAGGCCTAGAGAAGGGAGATCCTGGGTTCAAAACTGACCTCAGACACTTCCTAGCGTATAACCCTGCGCAAGTCACTTAATTTCCATTGCCTAGCCCTTACCACTCTTCTGCCTTGGAACCAATACATAGTATTGATTCTAGGACAGAAGGTAAGGTTTCAAATATATACATATATGCTTATATGTATATATTTGAAAAGTTCATAACCCCAAGTTAAGAAATCTTTGCCTTAAAACTTAATTTTGTGTATTTCCTCTGTAAAGAAGATGAACTCTAAGCTAATAAAACATCTCTCTTCTATTCCCTTTGCTCCCTGATATCTGTAAGAATTAAAAGACCTTATAGCCACAGCCTTTAGCTATAGTGTTTCTAATAGCTTTGTTTCTATGGTAAATTAAGAAAAATGAGGTTTGATTTATATAATTAATCCAAAATTCTTTTATGTAAATATAGAGGTTGTTTTCTGTGATTTATCATTTTATTTCAAGTATAACTCACTTTGTGTAGACTGTATACAACCTGACCCTTTCAACAACCAACAAAAAACCTTTAATTCCACAAAAACAAGCCCAGCTTACCCTCTCTGAAAAGGAGCAAAGGCGGAATAACAGTTCCTTCCACTATGTACAGTTCTTACCCTAATCCCTGCTGTACAAACTAGATACTGTCCAGTGTTGGTCACAAACGAAATCCAAGAGCTATTTCTAGCTTTCAGCTTAGCTTTAAAGCTAAAAATTGCATCGGACACAGGGCTTAAAGACCCTAGATCCAATGCATTTTTCCCCCATTATTTTCTCTGGTGTACTATATTCCTAGAGAATCATAGAATCTCAGAAATGGCAAGATCCTTGGGCCATCCCATCTACCCTTCTGCTCAAAGGAGGAATCCCATTCTATAGTTTTCTTGGCAATCAATCATTCAACTTCTATTCAAATACATCCAATTGTGTAGATCTTGGACCTTATAAGATAGTGCATTCTATTTTCACATAGCTCCAATTGCTATGGAGTTCTCTGCCTAATGTTTTGTTGAATTCTGTTGGCCCTGGGAACCAGGAAAAAACAGTCTAATTCTTCTTCCATATGACAAGCCCTTGACATATTTGAAGACAATTCAATTCATTTCTATTTTTTAAACCCTTATCTTCCATCTTAGAATCAATACTAAGTATTGGTTCCAAGGCAGCAGAGCTATAAGGGATAGGCAATGGGTATGTAACTTGCCCAGGGTCACACATCTAGGAAGTGTCTGAGGTCAGATTTGAAGCCAGGACCTCTCATCTCTGGACCTGACTCTCCATCCACTGAGTCACCTAGTCACTCTCAATTCAATTTATTTCTATCAGAATACTGCCAGGGTTGTTAACACATGATCAGAGTAATAGAAAGCTTCTTTGGTGCTTCCATATTTCATTGTGATTTGAAATTGATCTGTGACTTGTGATTTCGCTGGTATGGGTGCTCCTGGCCTTGACTCAGATCATGATTTCCCCATGATTTAATAGAAACACTTCAAATGGCCAAAAATTTCATCACACTAGAGGCAATCTCCTGATGAACTTATCCAAACTTAGCCATTCATGTTCTGAACCAGTACTTTTGAGTTTGGTAAGACCTTGAAGAATGTGTGCTACCTTGGGATCCCTTTCAAGAATTCGAGACATCTCCTGTATGCTACAAAAAATGGCAAAAACACAACAATCGATGATTCTTCCAGCATAGGAACTTCTTGCATGGAAATTCCCTCTACCAACACAAAACATAAAACATTTGTGATTTAGCTCCTAAGTCCCAGGGAGGTGCTTTAGTCTCAAAAAAATCCTAAGGTCATAGAAGAAGTGGTGTCAAGAGGTGGTCTTCAGGTCAGGAATTCCTTTCTCAAAACTGAGCAGTCTATTCATTACAACACAAGTAAAACCACCTGATGTGAGTAATGATGGTAAAATGGAAAGAACACTGGTTCTGGAATCAGAGGATGTGGGTTTAAATCTTACCTCTACTCTTGTGACCTGGACCAGTCATTTAGCCTCCCTAAGCATCAGTTTCCTCATCTATAAATTGAGGGGGTTGGAGTAGTTTATCTCAGAGCTCCCTTCCAATTGTAGCTCCATTATCCAATGAAAACAACTTTAAAAATCATCTGGTGCCTCAGGCTAGGTACCTTAGTGGATACAGTGCCAGGTCTAGAGATGGGAGGTCCTGGGTTCAATTATGGCCTCGGATACTTCCTAGCTGTGTAACCTTGGGCAGGTCACTCAACCCCAATTGCCTGGCCTTTAACACCCTTCTTTTTTAAAACCAATACTTAATATTGATTCTGAGACAGAAGGTAAGGGTTTTGCTTTGTTTTGTTTTTTTAAATGATCTGAACTCAGATTAAAATCAGTGCTTGATTGGTTCCAGGGGACAGTTGAAATACATCTCCCTCCTCTTGGTCCAGAGCAGGAGATTACAGATGATGAATGTTGCATAACCTAACAGATGTAGCCACTGTGTTGGTTAGTTTTGCTAAATTGCTTTTCTTCATTTCAAAGTAGTATTGAGGGAAAAAAAAACAAACAAACATCAGTAAAGCTTTTTTTAGAAACCCAACCATCTGGAAGGAGAATGATAAATCATATATATAAAAATGTATGAAATCACTTCAGATAACCAGAATCCAGCCATCTGATAACCAGAACAGAGCTGGGAACTAGAAAGGAGCCAAAAAAAAAAAAAAAAAGAATTCAAAGCAGCCAAAATAGATTGATCAACATCCATGCTCTAAATCGGAGTACTTGACTTATGGAAGTGGCTCTCAGGTCCTCACTCAGAATTTTTCCACAATGTTCCTTTTTTGCAGTGATAGCCTCACTATCTACAACTGTATGGGATTCTGGCATTTCGGTCATTAGTGCTTTTGCCCTGGGTTCAAGAATTTCTACTTACCACTTCTGTAGATAAAGTTAGAAAGGAACTTTTGAGGCTACATGATGAAAGGTCTTCAATAATAGACAAGAAGTTTGAACTTTCTTGAAGACAATGGGGAGCCATGGAAAGATTTTGATCAAAGGAGTAAAACCATCAACAGAGCGTTTTTGGAAGTTTCATGTGGCAATGGCTAACAGGAGTGACAAAATATAAATTAGGAGCTGCCAGTCAGGTTAGAAGACTATTGCTACAATGCAGGCAAAATGTAACAAGAACCTGATATGAGACCACAGGTTTTATTTTATTTTATTTTATTTTCATCCATATGATTTCATCAGCGTAAAGAATTTGCATTGGGCAAACTTTCTACTGATCATAGAATCACATATTTTAGAAATGGAAGACTTAAAAGTCATTTAAGCTATCCCCCTCTTTCTACAAATGAGGAAACTTAGAAGTGAGGAAAGATGAAATGCCCTCTTGCCCAAAGTCACACTAATAAGTGACAGAAAGAAGATTCTAATTCAAGTTGTATGATTCTGAATTCAGCATTCTTCTCACTTCACAATGCCAATTCCCTAAGGCAATGGGAATGGAAAACACAAAATAAATGTAAGAGAGAGTAAAAAACAAACAAACAAAAAAACCTAATGGGACTTCACAACTATTGGACATGGGAAACAAGCAATAGGGAGGAGTCAAAGGATTTTAAATCTAGGTTAGTAGAAGAATGGTGAGAATACCATTAACAGAAACAGGAAAGCCAGGAAGAAGAACTTGGTTGGGGAGAAGAGAAAGGGAGGAGGGGAAAGAAAGTTCTCTTTTTTTTTTTTTTCAGAGGAGGAAATATGGAACAGATGAGGAATATATTTTGGGACAGATGGCAGCAAGACACTTAGACAGAAATATCCAGCAGGTCCTTTAAATTGAGGACCTGAAAATCAGAAGAGGAGTTAGTTATGAGGACTGCAAAGATAGCTTGGAGAATTAACTACATTTTAAACTGTGGGAGTAAATTCAGACCACTAAAGAAAGGAGTTCAGAAAGATCAGGGACCCTGGTGTCTATAACCTTGGGGCATGTAGGGAGTAGGAAGAGGAGTCACTGAAGAAAATGGAAAAAGAAAAAATCACATAAATAAAACTATAATTATGTGGTGTTACAAAAGTTGAGAAGGAACAGAAAATGGGTAGTCAAAGACATAGGAAGATCAAAGAGAATGGGAATTAAGAAAGGTTTCTGGATATGTCAATTAGAAATTATCAATGCAGTTGGACAAATATTTATTTAAGGCTTGATATGAGCAAATTGAGACTAAAAGCCACCAGATAGATAGTCTGAATGCTATATTGATAGCCCTAAAATACTACAGGAACAAGGAAGACCTCCAGCATGCTGGTTATTATTAAGAATAAAACACTTCACATTTACATAGAGCTTTAAGTTTTACAATGTGCTTTCCTTAACATTAATTCCATTATGTAGGTAGCTGAGGTATTGTTATACCCATTCTATGGAAGAGGAAATCGAGGTTCAATGAATTTAAGTAGGATTTATAGAAAAATTCAGGCATGTATGAAAAGAGATGAGAATGTGTGAAGAGGTTGAAATCTTTACCAGTGGTAAGAACAAAGAACTTTATTGACCTATATGAAAATCACCACTTGCTTATGAAAATGTGGGGAAACATTACTATCATCACGGGATCAGACACTGACTAGACTAGGAATTCCTAACCTGTTTTTGTGTGTCATGACCCACTTTGGCTCCTTCTTAGAACAGTATGTTAAATATATAAAATAATAATAAAATAATATACATTGGATTATATAGGAAACCAAATATTAGTGAAAACAAAGATGCAATTTTTTTCTTTTCCAAGTTTGCCCACTCTGAAATCTATCCACAGATCCACTGGGTATATGTGGGCCTCATGGATTAAGAACTCTAGACTAGTGTCAAAAATCCTTACTCTAGACCTTGCTCAAAGGATGCTATTTTTTTTTTAAATGTCTCCAACCTCATGGGCCATTTTAATGTAACACAAGTAATACTGATGCAGACACAATATATCAAGGGATGTGAGGGTTAAGGAGCACTTCAGTTTTCTGAAATAGCCATCACTTTTTTGATATGAGTGCTAATCCTCCAAGAATTCAAAATTCATATTTTAAAAACCTCCCTCTCTTAATAAACATAGTGAACAGAATTTAACCTGTTTTGATGAGTCAGTTATCTCTACAGACTCCAATTATTACATAGTGAATATCTTTAGGGGATATTGAACTCTTTGGGTCTTCTTGATTCTATACTGAATGTCTCGCCACTGCTGGGCTATAAGATATTTCTCTCTCTCCATTTAGTGGTCTTCCCTGTTCTTCCCTTCTTATAACTCTATAAAAGAAATCAGCAAGTCTGCTTTTCATTTCCATCCACTTCTCTCTTTTTCAGCTCCCTTATTGCTTCTAATTTTCATCACTGCTTCAAGAATCCTATACTTGGAAGTGATCTTAAAGATCCTCAACACGAACATTCTGCTTGAGAATCTCCTAATTGAAAAATGAAATCTCCTTTAAATGGCCTTGACAATAACCACTTGATATTTTGAATAGTATCCACTTGATATTGTGGACAATATCCACTCAGGAACATTTTCCGTGTTGAAGAATTCACTGTACCATAAGACAATCTGTTTTATTTCATACTTTTAAAAATGTAATTGATATATTTTTATACCATTTTCATTCACTTCTAGTTGTTAAAAAAAGTTCTTATTTATATTGAGTCAAACCTGCCTTCTAACATCTTTTGCCCATGTGGTATAGTTTGGCTCTCCAGGGCTACAGAGAAGAGATTTTTGGATATCTGAAAGTGACTATTATATTCCCTCTTTGTCTTCTCTTTTCCTAACTATCTCCAGGTCCTTTAACCATTTTTTGTATTGTATTATTTAATGTCTTCTCATTGTCCTTCCTGGTTGCTTGACCCTAGACACAGCTCCAGCCCTCTAAAAATGTCAGGACCAGAGTTATAAATAATGCTATACTAATGAATACAGAGGACCCTTCCTAATTTTGGACACTATACCCCAAGAAATGGACCCTAATTATGCCTGACCTTTTAAAATAGCCACAGCACACTAGTGTCTAATTCCAAGCTTGCAGTGAACTTAAACCTCTAGATAATTTTTTCACATGGATATACTATAAACACGTTTTCCCCATACTATATTGATACTGTTGAATTTTTTCAACTAAATGCAGGACTTTGCCTTTATCCTTATTAAATTTCAATCATCAACAGATCAATAAACATCAAGCAGCTCCCATGTGACAGGCAGGCACTGTGCTAAGCACTGGGATTACAAAAAAAGAGGCAAACAAGAATTTCTACCCTATAAATGCAGGACACAAATATATACAAATCAAGCAGCAAATTTGCTCTCCTAAGATTTAGTTCCTCATTCTTGCTGTCAAGATCTCTTTGGTTCCTGATTCTTTTCACCCAACATATACTATTAGTACCTTTCAGCTTCATATTATCTGCATAATTGTGTCCCATAGGCCTTCATCCAACACACTGATAAAAATGTTGAATAGGATAGGACTGAGAGCAGAACCTCCAAGCTTGACACTAGTCTATCAATCAATCAACCATCTGCTACAAGCTACAAATTCAGGTAATTGTACTATCATCTAGTCTACATCTCTCCACCTTTTCCAAAAGGATATGAGAGATTTTATCACATGCCTTGCTAAAACCCAAATATGCCATAACAGCTATTGCTTTTTGATCTACTGGACTAATTAGCCACATCAGAAAAAAAAAAAACAAAAATAAAAACCTTTTCCTTTAACAGACATTTATTTTCTCTTCATCCTGCCCCCAAAAAGAAAACAAATCCATTGTAGCAGATATATAGTATGACAAAACAAATCCCTGCCATTGGCCATATTAAAAATGTTGTCTCATTTTGCATCTCAAATCCATCCTGTCTGATATACATTTATGTAACTCATCACCGCAGAACCTTAGCATTTGCAATCACCCCATCCATTGAAGTCTGAAGGACTAAGATAGTGATGCCAAAGAAGCCTCAAAGTTCCTCAGGAAATGACATGTAAAATAAAAGTTTAATGATAGAAATATGCACACAGAATTATTTAACACAGGAAAATAAAGAAAAGCACTGTATATTCTTTTAAGAGTATCTTCAAAAAATAATAAAGATCAAAAGGGCATTGACATATAATTTCCCTAGTTCTTAAGCAGAACTCTTTGCAATTGGATGTCTAGCTTACTCTTACCTCTTTCTCAGAGTAACCTGTTTTTACCAGAAACTTATACTAGTGTCCACCAATCCTTGCTACCAGGACGTTCTTCCTTGAGCCTCTTCTAACTCCCTTCCAGTGCAAGTAAATACTAGTTTTATAGAGGCCCCCAAAATATCTTGGGGGAATTATGATGGAAATGGCAGAGGAGGAAGATTCCCTTCCCAAGATCTAAATCTAAAACATAGAATTACTGTATTGTATTATATAGAGACAACAAGCACTGACAGAATGAATTCACATTTCATTTCTGGGCTGGGTCAGTTTTGCTGCTCTGGGTAAATTTTCCATCAGGTCTTTATTGTTAGGCCCATTTATACTATTAGGCGTGTTTAAATGGTAGTAGTTTCACCTAATTTTAATTGTCAGTCAATGAGTCCATAAGCATTTTATGCACCTCCCATATGCCAAGCTCTGGGCTAAGTTCTGGGGATAAAAAGAAGAGGAAAAGATAGTTGCTCTTCTCAAGTGGCTCACATGTCTAACTGGGGAAACACCATTCATACAATGATGTACAAATAGGAAACAGACAGGATAAATTGGAGATATTCAATAGGCAGAAGGCATTAGCATTACAGGGGATCAGAAAGGCTTCTCATAGAATATGGGATTTTAGTTAGGATTTGAAGGAAGCCAGGGAATCTAGGAGGTGGTGATAAAGAAGGTGAGTATTTTAGGGATGGGAAACAGCCAAAGAAAACACCTGAAGTCTGGAAATAGAGTGTCTTTTGAGAGGAATAGCAAGGAGACCAGTATCATTGGTTCATAGATTTTGTGGAGGGTTGTAAAAAGACTGAAAAGTAGGCAAGGGTGGGGGGCAGGTTGTTTGAATGTCAAACAAATTATTTTATATTTAATTCTGGAGGCAAAATACTTATACCATCTATAAGGGGGTATATAATTCCTGCTAAAAAGGAGTCAAGTTTTTATTTCTCATTTTTTCACTCAAGAGAGACAAAAAGAATGTAATTATGCCAGAAGGCTGAAAAAGGTTAGATTTCCACACTAGGTAGCACTATTGGAACATTCCGCCTATGGAATAAATTCTAACTTGCCTGTTACAATATTCCCATGGTGTTTGTTTGGAAAATAATATGTAATCTTCAAGTAGTGGGGAGAATAAAAATGCTAACTGGAAACTAAGATCTATTTTTTAGCGGTAGAAATAAATATATCCCCTGAAATATTGATTCCCTTCAATCTCACAAGTTGTGAAGAAGAAATGAGTTATGTCAGGTTGAAATTGAGATGAAAAGAGTTAAATATCAGGACTCTTTTCTCTTTTAAAAACCCTTGCCTCTTGTCTTATAATTGAAACTAAGTATTGGCTCTAAGGCAGAAGTGCAATAAGGGCTAGGCAATATTTGAATCTAGGACCTTCCAGTCTCCAGGCCTGGCTCTCTATCCACTAAGATATCTAACTGCCTCTTAAATTCTTTTCCAGTAAAATAGACTCTAATAGAATGGGAGTGACCTTGGCTTCTCAAAGGTTATTCTAACAGACAATAACTTTTGGTTAGTCCTACCAAGCTGGGAAGGTTTTGAGTCCATGCTATGAAAACAAAACAAACTAAATGAAACAACTCATTTTTACCACTGTTAAATGGACACATATATGAAATGAATATATCCAGTGATAGGTTATATGCCTGTGGTCTGAAGTCCTACCTTAGCTAAGCTCTAAAAGGCTTACCACCATCTTGGCTGCAGATGAGGAATTCCTCAGTCACAGCAACTCTTGGGAAGACCACCTACTGAGTTATAGAGGTGCTTTCATCAGAGTTGGTGAAAAAAGCAGCCAGACCAACAAAATACCAGGCCCCTGAAATTCTGAAGATACACCAGAACTCTTAGATATTTGGAAGAGAGCTTTGAAAGCAGGAAGGAAGGAGGAGAGGAAGAAGAAATAATTTTTCCAGGAGAAGGGAGAGAGTAGTGGATAATCTTTCAGGGAAAGAGGCAAGAACACAGTGATTTGACACAATATGAAACTACTAGAATTAGAATATACACTCAGAATGATTCCTGGAAGAAAGTCAATTGGTAGTTTCATTCATTCATCCTATTCCACTTCCCACTTCCCTTCCTACTCTAATTCACTCTTAAAAAGGTAACAGGCAAAAAATCTCATACCACTTCCCAAGGAAAAGAATACAATACAGGCATGCTCCACCTTAAGGAAATAAAATTTAAAAGTTCAAACTTACAAACAAATAAGTTGGGAGGTATTTCTGTTTGTTACAAAAAGATCTGATATATTTCTTTAAACAGTAACTTCTAGTAGCGCATTTTAAATATTGATTCCATTTACAGAAATGTTAGGTGTATGCAACTTTTCATAATGTGAGGCACACTCAATTAAGAAAGAATGTTCCCATGATAATGAAAAACTTGATAAAAAAAAATAGGACAAATAAATGATTACAATTCTTCAGGAGTGACTTATCAGTGCCATGTTTTGATGTTGATATCATAAACACTAAATTTTCATTGATTAAAAAGACCTAAGTAGTTCTTCAATTCCAAGATATGATAAAATATGTTGTTTTTAAGCAATAATATTAAAAAATGAACAAAAACTCTCCAATGCAAAGAAATTTAGCAACACTTCACTTGTCTCTTATAAATTAATTCACTGTCATTCCTAGATGTTCTGTCTTTTTGGAAACAGAAATTCCCATAAATTAAGGTTCAGAGGTACCTTAATCTTATCCCTTAATATTTGAATTTTTGCCCTGAAGACTGGGAAATTGCTGATTGATGTATCACTACTAGACAGCAAAGACCATTTGTCTGAGTTTCCTACTTCATGTAGTGGCCATCAAAAAGCTTTCCATATTATTTCCAATAACATTAACATTTGTTCATAGCAATCCTTAGCAAATGCACACAATAATATGGCTGAAGAGTAGTGGGAGAGGTACACCATCATATGATCATCCATTTCAACTCAATAATGCCATTGCATTTACTAGGACCATTAACTCAGTTCTAACACTCCAGTTCCCATGCTATCACACACAACACTCTTCTATATCTCCAGTGTGAAACCACAGTTATCTCATGAAAGCCAATGCTGAAGATCTATAAGATGTGATTAAAAACAAAAGAAAACAACTAATCTTTAAATTACATGAATAAATGAAGTAAAATTGGGGGGGGTGGATTATTTTCATCATTCAGCATCTAACAATAATTCTCTGGTAAAGTCAATAGAACACATCACAATTTAATGTCCAGCATACAAATGGGAAGGAGATGTCTAAATAGTTTATTTTGCTAGCTTGGATAGGTTCAGCTTACTGAAAATCAACCTCCCGCTTCAATGTAAAAGCATACTTATATATCATACATGTTCCCATTATACGAAAAACCTTTTTGCACATCTTTTTTCTTTATTGTTTTCATTAAGCTTTACTCATTAAAGTCAAAATTCCACATGAGAATAAGTTCATAGAATATATTAGACACTGAAGAAGCCTCTGCCTTAATCAATTTTTAAAATGAACACTTTTCTCTCTCCGTGAAGTTGATAAAGTAGAGGTTGGCTGTGTTCCACTATGTTATACGACAGCTATTTCAGAAAATCACTTAAACTATTGTGAAACTGGAGTTCACTTTTACTTTGCTTTTATTTCCATATCACATCATGAATATCTACTGTAGAATAAAAGCCAAAATAAAATAGATATTGACATAATTTCCCCCTATACAACTAGATCAATCAGTAAATATCTTTCTCTTACAAGTATTCTAAAGAATTAAACTGGGTTTTTTTTTTCAGCTGAATAATAGTGAAAATGGAATTTATGAAATTTTAAGTGAAGGAAATGCATCCATGCAAAACAAATGGGTTGCTGCAGGCTACCACATGAGCTATAACAACTTCCTACAATGAATTACAGAATTCAAGTTGTATCATTAGCTTTTCTTATGCAATTTTAAGAAAATCTATTCATCTTAAAACATTATGTATGGCATTTTATTAAACTTAATCATATTAATGCTATAGATCATATTCAATCAATATAGTTACCAATTCTCTTTGTCAAATTCCAGGTTATACCTAGATAACTCAAGAGGAATATAAACTTTCTTGAAAAATATATTGCTTTTACTTATTTATCAAATAAGCATGAATTTTGTGGGGCATTTTTATTTACTTCCAGGAATTGTGTTCTTTTTCAAGGAGAGAAATTTTTTTAATTGTTTCTCCCATATAGGATGGATAAGGAAACCCTCAGAAAAACCTAAAAATTCAGAACTTTTTATCAGAAAAAGATTCTACACAAATCATAAGAGATGATATAATCAGAACTATAAATTGGTTTCTCCCCAAAACCTATCCTCAACTCTTCAAAGAGTTAGAACAAACTCTAATTGAAATTTTAATGGCTCAAAAAGAAAGCAATAATAAAACTATGCTGCATACTGACTTTTCAAGAAAGCCTGGCCCTTGAGTTATTGTTAATGAACAAAATACATTAAATTAAATGGTTGTTATATATGGTAAAATGAAGGGATAAGGAACTCTGATTTTTATTGTGTAAAAACTGTAACATCAAAGCAATAAAAATATAATCTTTAACCCAAAAAATTCCTGTGATAACAATGTGTGATATATTTGTTTGTGTAGGTATAATAGCAACGGTCTTAAAAGGGGGTTGGGGGGGGAGAGAGAGACAAGGCAGCCAGTTTGGATTCTGACAGCAATGCAGTAGAATTTAAAATATTGTGACTAGAATATTTCAGAGTAAGCTAAGCTAGCCATACGATGTGTTAACAAAGAAATACCAAGGTGTTAGTATAAAGAAAAATACTTCTTTCTTTCTCAACAGAAAGACATGTGGACCAAGGATTCAAATTAAATTGTACATGCTTGGTTGCTCTTACCTACAGTCATGTCATATAGTTTTTCATATATGTGTGTGTGTCTGTGTGTTAACATAGAGCCATAATTTCTCACATAAGCTATATATGTTTCACATCAACCCCAGTGGTGGCTTACTCCTATTATGCAGAATCAACCCAACAATAACGCTTTTGTTTGTCCATCTCTATGACCCTTGGCTTTGATTCAGCTGGCTATGACCAGACCTGAAACTCCCCACAACAGCAAAGCACCAGGTAAAAGGGCAGATGACTTTTCGGAACACACACTTCTATCCCTTTGGTCCCTAGAAGACTTAAATAGAGCATCCATAGCGAAAACTAGGAAAGTCTATTTCACTGGTGCTAAGAAAGAAGGTAGTCAATTTCTTGAACCATTCATGAAAATACGAATGCACCATTTTTTCTCCTTTGGTTTGTAACTCTTCTCCCAAATAAATGTTGTTTAAGGGAAAAAAAGCTAAGAGAAAATACCACTTATCGGTGGCTCTCTGTACTTCAACAAACGCTAGAGTTACTACATTGATAGTAGCAGAAGATATAATCCTTGACATTTAAGGGATTGAGGGGCTGGGTATATGTGGGGGGGGGGGGGAGGAGATGGCAGGGCAGACATCATAAAGGTTTTCTTTCTACTGGTCAGAGAAATGAGACAAACAATAGGAGCTGCATCGTCAGGGAGGGGACTTAGACCAATGCAGAAACTAGGCAAAAAGAAGTGCCACCTGCATGGTGCTACGTATAGAAGAAGGATGAGAAGGGACAACCAGCACTTCCAGAAGGTGTGACCATCATTCTATTACTGAGCCATGTGCTCAGGCGTTTTACATCTTTACTTCCTTTCCTACATTCCAACATAAAAAGACAGGGGCAGGTAGAAAATTCACTCATAGATTTAAAAAAAAAAAAAGGCACTATCAGAAATCATACAATTTCAGGGCAAAAATCACTCATAATAATGTCCCACAGTCTTGCCTGTTGTTAATGAGGCTGTTGACAGCAAGCCGGGCGCTAAATAGACCCCTGTGTCAGATCATGCAGCTTGAGGATAAGACATTCAATCACACGCGCGCGCCTCGATCACGCGAGGGCACACAAACACGCACAAACACACTCACAGTGTCCTACAAACCTTACTGTGTTCTCCTCTTCCCAAGTCTCTTCACTCAGCAAGTGCACAACAGCACAAACCACAGCCTAATTGCTTTCCATCACTCTTTCTCCTGCATCTTCATTTGAAGAGAGATCCTTCTAAGGGTTCCTGAAAATGTCATCCTACGAAAGAGACCTTCCTCCCTCCTTGCTAAATCTACACGAGCGCGCGCACACACACACACACACACACACACACACACACACACGCACACACACTCCACTCACAGTGTCCTGCTACTGTCGTTCCTGTCTCCAGGCCCTTCTGCTCTTGCAACAGCCTTGATTTCTCAGTGTGCATCTCCCCAGAGATACAGCTGTACACTTATCCTTTAAAACCTCTTCCTGTCCCCCGGTCTCAGCACGGTATCTCATCACTGGACAGCCAGTTTAAGGCATTCCCCTCTTCCCTTCATTTGGGGAGGTGGAGGGGGAAGGGAAAGAATGCATTATGTTAATCACCACCATCAGCATCATTATTGTTATTCAATAAACCTCCACCCTCCTCTCAGGACCATCTACACTCCTCATCTCTTCCCGGGCTGCGGGAGGCATCTGTCGGAGGCTGGATCGTCATCCCTCCCACCCACCCGCCACCTCCCTCTCTCTCTCCACCAGTACCTTGTATCCTGACAGCTGGGGTCTGGCGGGGCCCACGTTAGCAGGCGGCGCGGGGGGAATGACAGGGTGGAAGACCAGCCTGGGCACAAGACTTCCCTCCAGCCGCTGCTGCCTCCAGAGCCACCATCTTCCTCCCCCTTCTCGCCCTCCTCGTCCTCCTCCGCCTCTGGCTGGAGCTGCCCCTCGCTCGCCCCAGCAGCAGCGGCAGCAGCAGCGGCTGTTCCTGCTCTCTCCTCCCGGATTCCCGAGCCCCACCTCCCTTCTCTTTCCCCTCCCAGCTCCGCGTGACGTTCTGCCGCGCGAGCCGGGGTTGGACTGCGTGTGTTTCTGTGTGTGTGTATGTGTGTAATGTGTGTCCGCGCGCGTGCGCACCCTTGCCTCTGTGTGTGCCACTTTACACATTGCGGGCGCACGCAACCTCGGGAGGGAGAGGCCTGGGTCCGCAAGCCCAGAAGCCAGCAGCGACCCCTTTTCCTCCAAGCTCCACGCAGAGACAGCCCAAGTGGAGCTCCAGAAACCCTGGACGCCCATCTCTTTGGCCGCAGACTACGGGTGGGATGTGTGCCGGGATCTCCCGACTATCCCTGTCCCTGTATTCCCTATTGGCAATACCAGGCGGCGGTCCTGGGGGATGCGCCTGGTTGCAACCACCCACATCAATGATAAGGCGGGTTAGGTCAGCCTTCTTCTTTTAGCAAACCATAAACCTTTTTTTCTTTCTTTCTTTTCTTTTCTTTTCTTTTCTTTTATTTTTTTTGCGCAGTAACGAGAGGAAACTGTGGCCCCTCGGGCAGGCAGCCGCACTTTTTTTTTTTTCCGTGAAATTCAAGAAGCTGTTGTAGTATAGTTTTTTCTTCTTTCGTAGTTACTACCTCTTATCTTTCCCTGCCTTTCTAGGCCCCGTGGGTACTACTTAACCTTTCCAGGACAGGCCACTATTCCGGGGTTCTAATGAAAGAGGTTTTGCAGTTTACTGAAATATGTTGCAATAAAATCTTTAGACGCAAGGGGGAAGAGTCTTAATAATTGCTTATGGATGAAAGACTTGGCAAGTTTGAACCTCCTAAGGGGAAATGGCTCAGTCCCCCAGGAGAAAAATATTCCAAAGATTCCTGAATCTAATGCTAGGAAATACTTTTCATGGTTTTTATGCTACTTTCTTCTTGTAGTCAATTAAAACTTGGGGGGGGGGGGGGGGGAATGCTTTTGATAGCGTTTTCAAGAACTTGCTTCAAACCAGAGGAGAAGCATTAAATCAGTTAGGTTGAAATGAATAGAGCTGGGTTTGGAGCCAGAAAGAACTGGATTACTATCTTAAACCCCTCCTAGATGTGTCACCCCAGGCAAATTATTTTAAACATTCTGAGCCTCTGTTTTCTCTTCTGTAAAAGGAGGGGCTTAGACTTGATAAGCTTCAACGTTCTTTCTAGTTATAAAACTATGATCTAATAAGAATTGTTGGTGGATCTGTGACTATTTTGGAGAGTAATCTGTAATTATGCCCAAAGAGTTATGCAACTGTGCATACCTTTTAACCCAGCAATACCACTATTAGGTTTGTTTCCTAAGGTAATCAAGAAAAAAGAAAAAGAACCCATATGTTCTAAAATATTTATAGCAGCTTTCTTCATGTGGTGGCAAAGAGCTGCAATTTGAGGGGATGCCCATCATTTGAGGAATGGCCAAACAAGTTGTGGCAAATAATTGCGATGCAATACTATTGAGCCATAAGAAATAACTAGCAGCTAATAAAAAAACACATGGTAAGAGCTACAGGAAATTATGAGGAGTGAACAGAGCAGAATCAAAAGAACACTCCATACAGCAACAGAAATATTGTTCAAAGAATGACTTGTGTCTATCCATTTCCAGAGAAGGAACTGATAAATAAAAAGAAGTAAGACATAGTATATATCTCTTAGTCAAATAATGCTTTCTCTACTGTGGAGGAAGGAGGGAGTTACCTGAGAATTTTGATGTAACAAATAAATAAATAACTTTAAAATAACAATGATGATTAAGGGAGAGAAGAGAATAACATAATGTTAGATAGACTTGAAGACTCACTAATGATAAAAACTAGAAAGCAGAACGGAAGAAATTAGATTTAGGCCAAATCCTCACAGAATTTACCAAGTGTGGCTCTAAATGGGCATGGGACTTACATCTAAAAGGTTATATCATAAACGAATTAGTGAAATAAAAAACAAATTTCCTTTAAGATCTAGGAATGGGAGAAGAGTTAATGACCAAACTAGAGGGGATTACAGAAGATAAAAGACAAATTTAATTACATAAAACTGAAAAGTTGTGCATAAACAAAACCAAGGTAACTAAAATTAGAAGGGGAACAGTAAATTGGGGAAGAGATCTTTACAGCAATTTCTCTGATAAGAATTTCATTTCCAATATATAGCTAATAATAGACATTTATCAAGCACTTTATGGATATGCAAAGGGCTTTATAAATATCATCTCACTTTATCATTATAACAACCCTGGAAATCAGGTGGTATTGTTATCCACATTTTATAGCCTTGAAACCTGAGGTAGACAATATAAAGTGATTTGCCTAAGGCAACACACCCAGGAAGTGTCTGCTGTTGGATTTGAATGCAGGTCTTCCTGATTCCAGTCCATTGTCTACTCACTATGACTCCTAGGAATTAATTCAAATTTACTAGAATAAGAAACATTATCCAATTGATAAATAGCCAAAGGATATGAACGGGCAATTCTTAAAGGAAAGCAGCTAAGTTTTCAATGGCCTCATGGGAAAAAATAATGCAAATCATTAATAATTAGAGAAAATGGCAGTTTAAAGCAACTTTGAAGTTCTATCTCACACCTATCAGATAAAGAGACCAAAAAAAAAAGCAAAATAACAAAATGTTGAAAGGACTGTGGGGAAAATAGGCACATTTGATTGATGTACTATTAGTGAAGCTATAAATTAGTAGAGCTGAAAAGTAATTTGGAACTATGCCCCAAAAGTCAGTAAACTATGCACATCCTTTGATCCGGTGATACTTCTACTAGGCTTTCATCCAGAGATCAAAGGAGGAGAAAAGATGAATAAATATAAACATTTATAACAACTTTTTTTGTAGCAGTAAAGAATTGGAAACTAAAGTGTTGTCCATCAATTGAGGAATAGCTGAATAAATTATAGTATATGAATATAATAGAATATTCAAGTACCATAAGAAATAATGAAAAGGATAGGTTTAGAAAAAGCTGTGAAAACCTGAAAGAACTGATGTAGAGAAGTGAGGAGAAACAGGAGAAAATTCATATAATTAAAACATTGTAAATATAAATAATTTTGTAAGACTTTAGATCTCTATGACCAGAACACAATGACCAGACCAGAAGACTGCTGATGATATTATAAGCTACCTACTTCCTGACAGAGGTGACAGATTCAAGTTATGGAAGGAGATATATATTTTTAGAAACAAAGACAAAGGGGGAATTTGTTTTGCATGATTACATATATTTTATGCAAGGGTTTTGGTTTTCTTTCTTTCTCTTCTTTTAAATTGGGAGTATGGGAGGGGAGAGAAAATAAATATTATTTGAAAATCAAAAAAATAAAGAAATTAAGTATGTTTAGACAGAGTGGGTAAAGCAATGTGATAGGATAATGATGTTTCCCATTAGAGTTAATAAGCCTCTGGGTCCCAGAAATGAGTCTAACCCCAAGACATGACAGTTTTAAAAATCTTAGGCAGAAAATATGTACTTAGGACTTTTTTGAAGGATGAGGGATCTTTTTAACAAGTAAAAACCCGAAGGCATTAGGCTTTAATGAAACAATTCAAATTCTTAAAACAACTATATTGAAATTATTATAGTAACATGTAGGACTCAGAGTCCCTCAATGTGACAAAATTGTCAGCCATTTGAAGGTTCATTTTTTCAAACCTATTAGCTCACAAGTGCCTACCATGTTTCTTTTACTAGATCACACTGGATGACTGTGAACTAAAAGCAAAGACATCTTATGAATAGACTATCCCAAGACAGGTAACTGAAAAAGCATTCAATTTTCTCACATCCATTCTCAAATGACTAACACTTTCACATATATTCCATAGGGAATTATTATTCTCATTAACCACTTAGTCTCCCCGACACAACAGGAGGATACATGAGACACTCCTTCAAAACTGCTAAGGTACTATTGATACTAAAACCAGACAATATTAGATTTTTCTGCCCTAGAAATAGCATAATCACTGACATGATGGGCAGGTCCTAAGACTTCTCAGCAAGAGAATCAACTGAGATGGAAGAGCTACAGAAAAGAGCTGCTATTTTCTTCTTATCTCTACCAAGCTATTCACCCTCCCTTTCTTCTCTTCCATGTTCTGAAATTCAAGGTCTCTTCCTACAGGAAACTTCCTTCCTAGATCTTTAAAGATGGGTTGTGTCATTTTTTTTTTTTTTTTTTTTTGGTCTTTGCATTCCCTGCACTTAGCTGAATGAGAATTGTGCAAAAAGGGCATTTAATATATGAACATGGTATTAAGTTGAATTGAAAACTGGACATAATTATCTTAGTGTGGAATATACTCTTTGTTATCAGAGAAATGAGTGTGCATAAATTTTGATGTAACTGAAGAATTTTGTCTCTTATTATTTCAGGTTCTCAAATGAGTAAGCTGCTTCATAACTAAAGCCTTTCCCTAAAAAACTATTGCAATGATCCAAGACAATCCTGAGGGATTTATGAGAAAGAAGCTATCACTATCCAAAGAAAGAACTGTGGGAGTAGAAACACAGAAGAAAAACATATGATTTATCACTTGTTTACATGGGTATATGATTTGGAGTTTTGAATTTAAAAGATTATTCTATTCCAAAAATAAATAATATGGAAGTGGAGATCAAGTGATAATACATGTATAACCTAGTGGAATTCTTTTGTTCTGGGAAGGGAGAGGGAAGAAGGGAGGGAGAGAACACAAATCATGTAAACATGGAAAATTATTTTAAAAAATCAAAACTATTGCCATGAGCTAAAGGCAGCTAGGTAGATAAAGTGCTGGACCTGAAGTTAGGAAGCCTTGAGTTCAAATCCTATATGAAGTACTTATTAAATATACAACACTAAGTCATTTAACCTCTATCTGCTTCAGTTTTCCTGTCTATAAAATGGGGATAATAATAGCACCAGTATCCCAAGGGTGTTAAGATCATCAAATGAGGGAGCAACTGGGTGGCTCAGTGGATGGAGAGCCAGGCCTAGAGATGAGAGGTCCTGGGCTCAATTTTAGCCTTAGACACTTTCTAGCTGTAACCCTGGACAAGTCTCTTAACTCCCACTGCCTAGCCCTTACCGCTCTTCTGCCTTGGAACCAATACAAAGTATTGATTGTAAGATGGAAGGTAAGGGTTTAAAAAGAAATAAATAAGATGCCCAAACTTACAATGTGATTTTGGTTTCTAGATTCAGGATCTTCATAAAGCCTATGTAGAATCTTCCCTCCACCCCTTCACTTAGGAACTATGTGCAATGCATTTTGTAGATACCAAGGATAGAAAGACAAAGAAATATGTCTTTGGGACCCTGAAAAGCACTGAGTACCTATTAAGGCATTACTTAAAAGCTACAGAACAGCAGGTAAATGACTAAATAGGAATTCAGTTTAGTATTACTTTCCTTTTCACTAAGTTTCCAAAAGTTATTTGCCTGTAGGATTGCTTTGGGATTAACAGTCTGGTTCTCAATATAAATGAACATAAGGTGAGAAAGAAAAATACTTCTGTGGCTTATTTGTGGAGAACTAATTATTTTAGCAGAAGATTTTAGATGGAAGTATTGCTTTGTTGTGAAAGGCAGAACAAAAGAAGGTTCCTGTCTTCACTGTTGTTTCTGAAGAGATAATAGCACAGTTTGCCCACTTTATATATCTCCTTTGACTGTGCCCTCTGGAGACATGTAGCCTAGCCTGATGAAGAACTTGAGAGTTGGGCTCTGGACTAAGGACCACAGTTCCCCAAT
This sequence comes from Gracilinanus agilis, assembly GCF_016433145.1. Lineage (NCBI taxonomy): Eukaryota > Metazoa > Chordata > Mammalia > Didelphimorphia > Didelphidae > Gracilinanus > Gracilinanus agilis. The sequence continues at coordinate 191,692,466 of NC_058130.1, forward strand.
AGATGCTTGTGGCTAATCGGTAAGGCAGGTTGGTCCTGTTTGGATCCCTCTCTTTTTCTGTAGCAAAGATTAAAGGCAGATGAAATTGCAAGTCTTGTGGCACAAAATACCGGCATGGCAATGCTATGTAAAATCTTCATCATCAGCATCATCATTATCATCATAATGAAAATAATAACAACTAGCATTTACATAGCATTTTAAGGTTTTCAGTGTTCTTTACACATGTTATCTTATTTGATAACAAACAGATGAACAGACTGTGGACGAAAATATTTTTTTATCAGATGTGATAGTTCATGAATGATCAGAAAAAGTCATATGTATAGGGCTTTAATGTTTGCCAAGTGTGCTGTACACATTATCGCATTTGATCTTCACAACAGCTGTGAGGTCAGTGCTATTGTTATCCCTAATTTATTGATCAAGAAACTAAGACTTAGAAAGGTTTTAATGACTTGTCTAGATCCAGATAACTAGTATATGAGAGGGTTATGCCTCGAGATAATTATTTCCAGAGTATTTCTAAAAAATGTTTTCATAAAGATATTTTATTTTACAAATTACAAGTAATAATAATTTTCTACATACATTTTCTGAAGTTATATAATCCAAATTGTCTCCCTCCTTCCCTTCCTCACCCCCTTCTTAGAGATGGTAAGAAATTTGATCTGAGTTGTATATGTATTATGCAATAAGGAAATAGCATTTTTAAGTGTAGATAGAGAAAGTTTGCCAAGCAGGGTGGCAGGAGATGAACATTCTAAAAGCCTGGAATGGAGCAGGGGAATCTCACAGAACTGGGACTTGGTCTGTTGGTTACCACTGAAGAAGGAGCCTGTGTGTTTTGATCTCCCTGAGAAGGCATCATTGATAAATCATTTTTGTGGGAAGAGCACTAGAGCTTGGATTTGCAGCTTGAAGGGTGGACCTTCCTTCTGTACCAGTTCATTGTTTTTAACCCACTGGATCTATTGGCAGAATAACAGCTGAGACCCTGGGACAGCAGAGAAACAACGCTGGAGGAGTCAGGGACCCAGGAGTGAGATTTCCAAAACCCCTATCCTGCTTGACGTTGTTAGTGAAAGCTTTAGTGTAGAACTCCATTCCCTTGCTCTAAAATATATGTTACTAGTTACCCCAGTTAAGGAAACCTGTTTCCTACCTTCCTAAATCTTTTATCTTCAATAAACAGTTGTTATTGTTTCCTGTCTAATCCCCTTATCCCCTAGCAAGAACCCTAGTTTAGGTAGATAAGTTATTATATTAATTCCCAGTAGGTTGGAGGCTGGTACTCAGATCAACTGATTTAACTGCCATTCCCCTATCTAGGTGTTACCCACTTTCTCAAGAGCTTGTTCATCGTTAAGGGCTGGGTTAGTGTGTGGTAATTACCTCTAGATATATTTACTGGGTTTATTTTAATCAAGTTACCCTAAAACAGTTAAGAGGTGGCAGTTTGAATCATCCTTTCTTCAATCATCATGCAAAACTTATTTCCATATTGTTAATTTTTTAAAGAGAATAATCATATAAGACCAAATAAAAAATGAGATAAACTAAACTGAAAACTAGTATGCTTTGATCTGTATTCCATTCCCAATGGTTCTTTCTCTGGAGATGTATAGCATTCTTTGTCATAAGTCCCTCAGAATTGTCTTGGATCATTGTATTGCTGAGAGTAGCTAAGTCCATCACAGTTGATCACTGATACAATATTGCTGTTACTGGGTACAATGTTCTCCTGGTTCTGCTCATTTCCTCCCTGTATCAATCCATGAAAGCCTTTCCAGCTCTTTCTGAAATCATTCTTTTCATCATCAGAATAGTATTCCATCACCAACATATACCACAATTTATTCAGACATTCCCCGATTGATGAACATCCCCTTAATTTCCAATTTCCAATTCTTTGCCGTCACAAAAAGGGCTGCTATAAATATTTTTGTATAAGAAGGTCCTTTCCACCTTTTTTACTTCTTTGGCATACAGACATAGTAGTGGTATTACAGGATCAAAGAGTAAGCACAGTTTTATAGCCTTTTGGACATAGTTCCAAATTGCTCTCCAGAATTGTTGGATCAGACTCCACCAACAATGCATTAGAGTCTCAACTTTGTCACATCCTCTCCAACATTTATCGCTTTCCTTTTCTGTCATATTGGCCCGTCTGATAGGTATGAGTCAGAATCTCCAGAGTATTTTAATATGTGAAGCCAGTCATTGGAAAACACCATGTTGTTAGTGAGTCATTTTTCAGTTGTGTCCAAATCTTCATGATCCCATTTAGGTTTCTTTTGGCAAAGATAGTAGGGTGGTTTGCCATTTCCTTTTCCAGCTCATTTTACAAATAAGGAAACTGAGGCAAACAAGGTTAAGAGCTTTCCCAGGATCATGCAGCTAGCAAGTATCTGAGGCCAAATTTAAATTCAAGAAGATGAGTCTTCTTGATACCAAGTCCAGTGCTCTATCCACTGTACCACCCACCTGTCTGGAAAACAGCATCTAGAGAGACCCAATTCAAATACTGTTAAATGTGTAACATATGTGTGAGTGTGGTAAGGAAAGTAAGAAGGTTTGATCAAGTCCACCCTTGACCACTTAATTTCTATTACCCACCACTCCAAACTGGTTGAAGTAATTATAGAAAGGAAGAGACAAATCATAGAGAAGACTAGATATTTCTATTTTAAACAAGGTGCTAATACATGTCTATGTCCTGTTTCCCTTTTGCAAAATGTGAAATTTCCCATCATGATATTGGAGGACTGCTTGACATTGGTTAGAAAAAGATTTGCCACATCCCCAGTATCCTTTAAAAAGCTAGCTTACCAACACCAGGGAGTGAATCAGACCATAATTCTACATAGCTAAATAATGGATTCAGAAGACTCCATCTATAACTTGAGTCTGATTCATTGATATATAATGATCCTGAAAACTGGGAGGAAAGGACTCAAGGTCTTTGACTTTTCCTGTCAAACATAAAACTGACTCAAAAAGACTTGAATCAACCTACACTAAAAAAGAATCCAAGAGGGGAAAAAAAACCAAACACATTTTTTTCTCTCTTTTGTTTTATTCCTGAGAGACTATCCCTCACCACACATCTCTCACCTCTTGGTTGACTCCAGCTATGAGAGTATCTCCTAAGCTAGGTCAGTTTTGCCACAGATGAATGAGTTTTGAAGGCATATTTTAATTTCTGCATTCATTCTGGCACAGCTAAATTGAATAGGCTGCATTTATGAGAACCGTAGGAACTGAGACGGAACCAAGAAATCTGTTTCTTGATGAATCTTTTGAGAGATGACAGTTTTGGAGTCACTCTAAATAAGGTCTGTTAGGTGAGAGAATAAGATGTTCAGGGATTCAGGAAAGCTCTCTTCTGTCTTCTACTCTACCCCCCTTTCCCTCTTCCCCCACCAAGTGGGGAATTATTTTCATCTTCACACTCCCTTCTTCATACATTTCAAAAAGTATGAAGTTTAACTCAATTGAAAATAGTCTCAATGAACTGTATAACATATCTAAAACCTGGAGCACAGTGAAATGTTCTTGCCAAGGAGCTAGATAGGTTTGTTCTTCTAGCTTGCTGCTCATCAGAGACTGAACGCTGTGGTCTAATTCTATTTTGATAGAACAAAGAGTAATCTCTAAGGTTTCGAAACCTGCAGTGTGTTTGGGGGGAAATGACAAGAGTCAAGAGATTTAGAACTTCAGAGCCATTTGATTAAGATTGAATTGTAACTTAATGCAAAAACTAAAATTGTTTAGAGAAGCGGCAGGTGAGATGCCAATGATGGCTCCCAGTCATGCGATGCCTACCCTGCCAGTGTTTGACCCAATCTACACAGAGCAGAGGGATCTTGAAGGATCCTGATCAAACATGTCAATGCATCATGAAGGGTGACATTTGGGGATTTGAGGTCTTTGTGATTTATAGAATCTGCCCTTGGATGTGTGCATTCAGCTGGGTTGACTTCTTTCCAGGGGATGTCTGTGATTGGGAACACTCACTTTATTGATTCAGACTGTAGACCCCAGCGTGTGCTGGGGCTTCCTTAACAAAGTCACACTGCCCTTTCTTCCTCTCTTGTTCTCCCTATAAAAGGGTACAGTGTGTTCAGTGAAAGGCAAAATAATCTGCAGGCAGCTAAATTCCTTTAAATCTAGCTTAGGAAGATACTTAACGATTCTATTTTCTCTCGCTTTTCCCTTATGGATCCAGTCACACTTTCAGCCTTATTTAATAGAGAAAGTTCACATCTTGAATTTAAATCAAGTGTTGTTTCCACATATGAGATTGTGAAGTCATGTGTGGAGCTTTATGGCATTCTAACAGCACAGAATGGTCAGGGGAGCCTAGGTATAAATGCACTCAATTTATTCTACTTATCAACAAACAAAGATGGAGCAGTGTTTAGTAGACCACTAGTGTCAAGCTCAAATAGAAGCAGGGGCCACTAAACCAAACATAAAGATCCCTACAGGCTGCATATTGACTTAGGAAACCACATAGGCTTGTTTATTACTTTTTTATTAACACATCAACACATTAAAATCACATAGGAACTATATTTTAATCTAGTTTGGACCACACACTTCTGTAGAAGACCATGCCCATCGTGATGGGCATTTTAACAAACCATCCATTCGTTTTGTTGGTTATTAAGCATAATTATCAGAGCCGGGAGAGTTATCTTAAAAGAAGAGTTAAGAAATGGAGAGCTCTCTCATTGTGAGAGGTGACAAACTATAGGCACACATACAAGATGGAGAATATTCTTCTGTAGAGAGGACATCAAAGTTCTACAGTTTTGTTAGTTAGTAGAGAAACTGTATTACAGAACCCCCTCTACCTGACAAAGATCGCTTGATAGGTAAATCTTAGAGTTACTTGAGGCTCAGACATGGTCATGAAGTTAGTAAATGTGAGAGCCTGGATCTATCCAAGATCTTTCCAATTCTTGGTCTGATATTCTACCCACTACCCTAATTTGCTTCATCTAGAATCAAGTTATTTCCTAAAAAAGACACTCCATCCAAAGTGTTAAGTTTCTCACAATTATAAATCAGGAGGAGAGGGAAGTCATTTTCTCCCTCCCATCCCTCTCCATCCTTTACAGCAGGGTCATGTGAAAGAAGACAGGGACTCGTCTTTTGACTGAGGCTAAGTAGAGCTTCTTCAGTTGAAAAGTAGAAAACAGAGAACATGGAGCCTGAAATCTCCTGCTATTCAATTTGATTAAACACTTATCAATTCAGGTGTGACCATCATTGCTATGCTCAAGAATCTTCAGTGACTCTCCATTGTCATTCAAAGAAAATAAAAACTTCTGTTTGTCATTGATAGCCTTTTACTAGCTGGCCTAGATCTTAATTTCCAAGCCAATTATTCATACACTCTCCTCCAATCAAACTCATCTGCTGTTTGTTGTTCAGTCATTTTCTTCTCCAGGTCATTTTACAAATGAGGAAATTGAGGCATCAGGGTCCAGTGACTCTCTCGGGGTTGTACAGCTAGTTGAGTATCTGAGGCTAGATTTTAACTCAGGTCTTTCCTGACTCCAGGCCTGGAACTCTATCCACTGTACCCCCTTGATGTCCCAAATTCATCTGCTTAACCCTATTACACTCACATAATATTCCATCTCCTGAGCCCAGGCTTTTGCACGGGCTCTGTCTCGTGTCTGGAATGGTGCCATTTTTCACCTTTTAGAACCCTTAGATCCTTTAGCTTGAGTTCCACATACTTCCAGAAGGCTTTTCCTGATGGAATTGTTAGTGTTCCAACTGAAATTGCTTAATATTTATTTTTTTAATATATCCTGTATTTATTTATCTGTGAACTTACTCTGTTGAAGGTATGCTCCTAGAGGCCAGGGACTATCTCATTTTGGTATTCTGTGTAATCATAGATTTGTGGATTTGGAATTGTAAGATCAGTCAGTCAATAAGCATTTAAGTGACTGCTACGTGCCAGGCAAGGTGCTAAGAGAGAATCCCTGCTCTCAAGAAGCTCATGAGGAGACATTTAGGCATACGTAAAATATAAATAAGATAAACTGGAGATAAGCAACAGAGGGAAGGCCCTAGCTTTAAAGGGGATCAGGAAGACTTCTTGTGGAAGGTGGGATTTTAACTGGGACTTGAAGCTAGAAAAGCCTGGGGAGCCAGGAGGTGATGACGAGGGAGAATATTTCAGGCATGGGGGAACAGCCAGTGAAAATGCCTCGAGTCCAGAGACAAAGTGTCTTGTGCCACAGGATCACAGATGATATGTGTGGAAGAATAAACTGTAGGAATACTGAAGATGCCCAGTGGATAGAGAGCCAGCTAGACATGGGAGGTCCTGGGTTCAAATTTGACCTCAGATACTTCCTAGTTGTGTGACCCCGGGCAAGTCACTTGACCCCCATTGCCTAGCCCCGTGATGGCAAACCTATGACACGTGTGTCAGCATTGACACACATAGCCATTTTCGATGACATGTGGTTGCCTACAGAGAAGTATGGGGCCTCATGCCACAGATGAAACATTTGCTGTAGTGTAGTGTAGACACTCTGTGCACTATAGATGACAATTTTACCTATATTAATTTACCTATTTTGGTTTATTAAATACAGTTATATATTATATTTATACATTTTTGTTATTTAAACTATAAATATTGTGAAATTCTGGTTTTTTCTTGAAGTGACACACCACCCGAGTTATGCTCGGTTTTTTGGCGAATTTTGACATACCAAGCTCAAAAGGTTGCCCATCACTGGCCTAGCCCTTACTGCTCATCTGCCTTGGAACCAATACACAGTAAGGAAGATCTGATTCCATATCCTGATAATGACATTTACTAGCTGTGTGATTCTGGGCAAGTCATGTTTGCCTTAGTTTCCTCATCTGTAAAATGAGCTGGAGGAAGAAAAGGCAAACCACTCCGGTATCTCTGCCAAGAAAACCCCAAATGGGGCCATGAAGAGACAGACATGACTGAAATGACTGAAGAGCAGGTTGTGAAGGGACCTTGGGGGTCAGCAGAAGGGGGAGCACAATACAGGAGTCAGGAGAGGAAGGTTGGTAGTTCAGTGAGTTCAACTCCTTATTTTATAGTGAGGAAACTGAGGAACAGGCAGGTTAAGTGACTTGACCGGTGTCATGTAGTCAATGTTTGAGGTGGGATAATAGCTCTTCTTGGCTCTGAATCTTGGCTCTGAAATCTATTCTTCTAAACTGCCTAGCACATAGTACTTCCTTAATAAGTATTTGTTGACTGAACAATCATACACAAAGTACTAGGTTCTTGGGATACAAAGACAAAAAGAAAAGAGTCTAGAATATACCCTCAAAGAGTTTATATTCTCCTGGTTTTCTGGTGTTAAAAAAATTATTTAAAATTTTAATAAAATTTAATTAAATAAAAAAATTAAATAAAAAAATTTTAGCAAGTAGGTCCTTTCCTCTTTTTTATGATCTCTTTGGGATACAGATTTAATAGCAGTTTTACTGGATCAAAGGGTATGTATAATTTTATAGTCCTTTGGACAGTTTCAAATTGCCCTTTAGAATGGTTGGATTAGCTCACAATTCCACCAGAATTTCCTGGGGGAAACAAAAATACCTTTAAGATAGAATGAGGAAATTGTAGGAGGCAGAGAGCATCTAAAGACCAATGGAGCAAACAAATATCAATGGAGAAGAGGTTGTTAGAGAGGTTGGTTCATTTTTGCTTTGCATCATGATCCCTAAATAAGATTAGAGCTAATATCTAAATTTCTCAGAACACGATGGTGGGAACTGACCGAATGTCTAATGATATGTCTCCACAAATTAAATTCTATTTGTATCTTTCCATGTTAATGGATGAGAAGTCAGATTCTATTAAAGTTATAGCTGAATATGGTGAATCTTTTATATTGCTTGGAAGATACAATTAATGTTAGTTACATTGGCTTGAGCATATTAGATAAAGCTCTCAATATATGTAACAATGCAGGATTTTAATGACCTGTGATATATACAAGTTGGCAATAATAGGAAGTTTTTATTTTATCTTTTAAAATATATTTTTTATTTTCCCAATTACATGCAAAAATAATTTTCAATGTATGTTTTTCAAAATTAAAGATCCAAAATGTCTCATTCCCTCCTTTCTCTCCCTCTTCTCAGAGATGCTAAGCAATTTTATCTGGGTTATACATATATTATCTTGCAAAACATATTTCTGTATGGGACATTGTTGTAAAAGAATATTCAGATAAAACCAACCCCTCCCCCCCAAAACCATAAACTAATGTGAAAAATAGTATGCTTTGATTTGCATTCTGATTCCAATAATTCTTTTTCTGGAGGTGAATAGCATTCTTTGCTGATCATTGTTGAATACTGATGTTACTGTAGGTAATGTTCTCTGGTCCAGCTTATTTTGCTTTGCATCAGTTCATGTAGGTCTTTCCAGCTTTTTCTGAAATCATCCTATTTATTATTTCTTATAGGACATGTTCCATTACCATCCTATACCACAATTTGTTCAGCCATTCCCTAATTGAGGTACATTTCCTCAATTTCCAATTTCAGCTCTAAATATTTTTAACAAGTTCTAAAAATAAAAATATTAATAAAAAAACAAGTAGGTCCTTTCCTCTTTTTTATGATCTCTGGGATATAGATTTAATAGCAGTTTTACTGGATCAAAGGGTATGTATAGTTTTATAGCCCTTTGGACAGTTTCAAATTGCCCTTCAGAATGGTAGGATTAGCTCACAATTCCACCAACAATATATCTGTGTCCAATTTTGCCACATTCTCCCCAACATTTATTACTTTCCTTTACTGTCATATTGGCCAACCTCATAGGTTTGGGGTGGTACCTCAGAGTTGTTTTAATTTGCATTCTAATCAAGAGTGATTTGGAACATTTTTCAAATGATTATTGATAGCTTTGATTTCTTCATCTGAAAACTGCTTGTTCATATTCTTTGACCATTTGTCAGTTGAGGAATGGCTCGCATTCTTATAAATTTGACTTAGTTCTCTGAGAAATTTGAGAAATTAGACTTTTATCAGAGAAATTTGCTATTGTTTCTCTTCTAATCTTGGTTATGTTGGCATAAAAACCATCAAAATTATTCATTTTATATCTTGTAATGTTCTCTATCTCTTGTTTGGTCATAAATTCTTCCCTTATCCAAAAATCTGCCTGGTAAACTATGTTCCTCTAATTTAATTATAATATTACCTTTTCTATCTCAGCCTGTGGAAGATTGACAATCAAATGTCATGTCCAAAAATGTTTGTCTTATTTCACATATTCAATCTATGGCCTCTCTTGCCAAGAGATGAACAACATTCTGCACTGTCAGTCCTTAGAGAATGTTTGGACATTGAATTGAATAGAATTCTAAAGCCTTTCAAAGTTATTTTTACAATGTTATTATTGTATAAATTGTTCTGGTAAAGTATGCTCACTTCACTCTGCATCATTTCATATAAGTCTTCCCAAGTTTCTCTGAAATCATCCATTTCATCATTTCCTATAGCACATTATATTCACATATAATACAACTCGTATAGCCATTTTCCAATCAGTGGGGGCTTTGTCAGTTTCCAATTCTTTGTCACTACAAAAAAGACCTGCTATAAATACTTTTGGCACAAATGGATTCTTTTCCATTTTGATTTAATCTCATGGCTAAACTTACTACTGGCATGCCTGGCATGACATGGATCTGGAGCATTTTGCAAGAGGTCTTTCAATTTGGCAGAGAGCATGCTGACAAGACTCTTCCTAAATGAGAGGAGTTAGTTTCTGAGAGAATCTTGATCCACATGTGGCTCTCTTAATAAAGAAAAAGATCTTTTCTTTCTTTCCAGAGATCACGTTATCAACTTCTCATGGAGACAGTTTCTCATTGGTTGCATGGTGGCAGCATTTTCTCCACCATTTAGGAAGGTCTCATGTATAACATTCCAGGTTTGGCCATAATTCCATGGTATGTGGTCATGTTTTTATAATCAACAAAAAAAACTAATGAAGCATAAGGAAAACATTTTAATGAGGAGAAAATAGCAAGGAATATTGTTTGATTTTCCTAGCAAAAATGTTTTTAAATGAATCAAATATTTCAGATTTGCCTGAGGCTATCAATAAAAATGAAGTAGATATTGAATGTCCCTTTGGGGGAAAAATTTTAATTTTGTCCAGCAAGTATAAAGCTGATTATTTAAAAACTAGATTTGTTGTCTGGTCTAGGTCAAAAGATTGCTCACCAAGATTGCAGTTGAACTGCTTTGTTAAATCAAAGCCCTAAGTCAGCAAAGCTTTCCTGATATGGAAAGACAAAACCTTTGGAATGAAAAAGCTGGTGGATCAATTTTTTAAAATCTAAAATCTCTTTAATGTGAATTGTCAAAAGGATTCTTTTAACTAGGGTTTGTTAGTTGAAAATACCACAAGTGAAGGTTTGTATTTAATTGGTTTCTGAATTTGTCAGCAAGAAATCATTTTGATATCTAGATATGCTCTAAATTTTGTATGTGATGTTTGTTTCTAGGGGTAGAAAAAATACAAATAGATTTATTTTTCCATTATTCTATATTATTGCATATGATTTACATAAGTTACTTAGCTACCTTAAAATGTAATTTCTTATTGTAGATTTGCTTTCTTTTAACATAAATCAATGCCAAAAATTAAACTTTAGAGTTATTGTTTAAAAATGAGACACTGGATACATAGTTTTTTTGCTGCTTATTTATTGTGATTCGGGTCTTGCTAGCAATGAGAAGGGTTTTCCCTTGTTGAACCCAGGTCAACTTCCTAATCATGGACCAAGTAGCAAAGAGTTTGCTGAATAGTTTTGCTTTCCCTGTAAACCAGGAAGTGGGATCCCTGTATAATTTTTTGGAAACATGAAGATGTGATTTCATCCGTGAAGGTAATTCCCAAAGTAGAAGTTCTCCATTAAATGCAAATAGGAAACTATTCTGCAACTTAGTTATTTAGAAAGTAGTTTGAGAGAACTGAGAGATTAAGTGATTTGGCCAGAGTCAAACAGCATATGTTTGAGGGAAGACTTGAATTTAGGTCTTCTCAAGTCCTAGCACTACCTCAGTATATAAATCACCAACATTAAAACTAGTAAAAATGAGCATTTCTGGGAACTTTAAATTCTACCTCTCAAGATAGGAAGTTAGTTTAAATAAAGGGTTATATCTTAAGTTTCAACTGATAAAGCTATTCATAATTTCCTTAATGATTGATATTTACTTGGGCCTTTTACGAGTAAAAATCATTTAGTTGCACAGTATTTCCCTTCATATACTCACTGCATGGTCTGGCAAAATTGGTCTTGTTACATGACACTCAATTTCCTTTCTTTGATGTATGTGCATTGGCCATCCTCCGTGTTCGAAATACTCTTTTTCCTCATCTCTGCTTCTTAGAAGTCCTAACTTCTTTTAAGCTTATATCATGTATTGTATAAAGCTTCCCTGTACCATGCCCCCCCCCGAATTTATGGAGGTGTCTTCTCTTCCCAAATCATTGTTTTTATATCTTGTATGCTGATGATGTTTTGCCCAAAAGAATGGAAACTCTTTGAGGCCAGGGAGTTTCATTTTTGTCTTTAAAAATCCCAGTCCCTAGCAGAAGATCCCTAAAGGTCAAGTTAATGTTTATTAAATGCCCACTAAATGCCACCCTATGTTAAGCACTGGGGATACAGAAGGATATAGAGGCCCTCATCTCAAGGGGTTCACAGTTTAATGGAGGAGATGCCATGTAAACAAATATGTAAAAATGAAAAGACAGGACAAATTGGAGCTAGAAGGCACTGGCATTATAGGGAATCAGAAAGACTTCTTATAGGAGGTGGGATTTAAGCTGGGACTTGAAAGAAGCCAGAAAGGCCAAGAGGCAGAAATGAAGAGGGAAAGAGATCTAGGCATGGGGGATAGTTAGTGAAAAAGCCCAGAACTGGTATTATCCTGTGTGAGGGGGCCAGTGTTACTAGATCACAGAGTATGTACACAGAAGGGAGTAAAAAACTAGAAATGAAGGAGAAGGCTGGGTTATGGAGAGTTTTCAATGACAAACAGAAGATTCTTATATATGATCTTCAAGAGAAAAGGGAGCCTCTGAAGTTTACTGAATGGTAGTTGGGATGAGGGATAATAGTCAGACCTACCTTTTAGGAGGTCAGTATGATAACTGTAAGAGTTAAAACAGGGGTTTGACAAAAATAAAAGGGCAGATTTTAACAATTAACAATTTAGTTGTATTAAAAATAGAGAAAGAAAAGAATATAGTAAAGGAGGGAAATTTAGGAAAGAGGTGGAGAAAGAAAATTTCCTAATATCTACACTAGTTATCCTACAACTACCTATAATTACTACCTAAAACTGCCTATGTCTACCTATAACTGCCTATTAACTATCGCTAATAACAACTACCCCACAAAGTTCCAATCCAATCCACTTAATCAAAACCAACCGAATCAGCGTTTAATCCAACTTCAATTAGGTCTGCCAACAAAGACCAACCATAAGAAAAAAAACTAACAGCCCCAAACCCCAAAGCCAAAAAGTCCTATCAGTAAGCTCAGGCTCGCCTTTTATATTCCAGCAATTAAACGCCAACCACCAACCCTACAAAACCCACTTCCAGGAGCCAACTTTCCCACAACTGTCAGCACCTGTCAGCCACCTGATGCTGGCCCCTTTTATTCCCTTTTTCTACCTTACTTCCTGTCTCTATGTTGTTCCTCCTTCCTGTCTTTGTGGGCTGCTTAATCCCTACACATCGCTACGGTAAAATGACCTCCAGGTCCTCTATTAACTTAAAAAAAGAATAAAGACTTTCTTTTTACATAACTGACAAAGGATGATCTTGTTGATTAATTGGTTATTTTTTGTTCTAGGCTTGAGATATAAGCAGCAACTTATAGCCTCTAAATGTTGAATCCTTTAAAACTGATGGGCAGTGATGCATGGTTAATAATTTAGTTAGGATTAGGAGTTGAAAGAGATTTTAGAGATTATTTAGTCCAGCAACCCCATTGTATAGCTGAGAAAACTGAGGCTCCCCCAGGGCTAAATGACTTGGTTCAAGGTTGTACAGCTAATGGATGGCAGATAGGATTTGAACCAAGTACTCTCTCTCCAAATCCAATATTCTCACTACTTTTTTTTTTAAAACATATATTGTCAATGGAAATAGAAAGAGTTCATTTCCATTTCTACCCTCTCTTATGAGTCCTCCCTAAGGAGCAGAGACTACTTAAAATAAAAAAACTGGTTCAGGGATTTTTTATTTTCTCACATGTTGCCAATACCTTAATAACCTCAGGAAAAAAGTCTTTAGGGAAAGACAATCTTTTCCCAACTCTGCTGAATTCTGAGCTAAATAGGAAACCAAAATTGTTATTAAGAGCTCCCAACTGATCACTTCAAGTTTCTGCTGAAAGTTAGATCATAGAATAGTGGTGATGACATTAAATTTTTTTACAAATGACATTCTTTTGAAATACTGACTAAATGTTAAGTTTTGGTGATGCAGAGATCTTTACCTTTAACCTGTTTATCCTTCACAGAGTGAGAATGGCTGGCTGAAATTTCATAAACAGAAGAATCATTCCAATTAGAATACAAAACCTTTAAGGACTGTGCATTTTATCACTGCATTCAGATTTGGCATCCTTTTGAAAAACAAACAATTGATTACATGGAACTCCTTCCATCATTTCAAACGACCACTCTTCTATGACTTGGAACATACATCTAATACAAGAGTTCTTAACTTAGGGACTCCACATCCATCAGTGTGTAGATTTTAGGGGCACTGGGAACTTGGAGAGGAAAAGATGACCTCTTTATTTTCATTAGCCTTTGGTTTCCTTTATAATCCTGTTATTTATCCAATTTTATGCATTTAAAAATATTATTCTGAAGCATTATTTTGAATCCTGAAGCTTCACTGGACTGTCAGTGTCCATGTCACAAAAAAAGTTAAGAACTAGGAGTTGATTGAGTACACAAATGTTAAATGACTTGTCATGTGTCACATTGCTAGTAAACATCATCAGTGAAGTTTGAACAAAAGCTTTCAAAATCTAAGACCAGAATGTATCCACTAGGCTGCTCTATCTCTGTCTCTGCTCTATTTTTAAAAGATATTTTTATTCAATTGATATTTGTAAATTAATTTTTTCCTGCAAAAATTTTTGTTGCAAACTAGAATTTCAAATCGAAAGATGATTCCTTCCCTACTTTTCTCCAATATTCAAGAAAAACAAATATAAACTGTATGATCAGAGCAATTAGGTTCAAAAGTCTCATTAAAACACTTTTGGTTTTATTAAAATTTGATACATTTCAATTCAAGGAACAATATTCAGGAAGACAAAAATAGGAATGAAAATAGTTCCTGCCAAGGAGTATATATTAGTTCAAATATAGGTCATGCAACTTTCCTAGGTTTCATTTGCCTAAAACTCAATTACAATAAATAATAGCTAACATTTCTATAGCACCTACTATATGCCAGACATTGTATTGGTGCTGTATTATGATTTCCTCACAATAACCTTGGGAGGTAGGCACTATTATGATTCCCATTTTATAGATGAGGAGGCAAGCAGAATTTAAGTGGCAGAAATCAAGAATACTGGGATTTCCAAGTTCTTTAAGTGAATGAGTGAGTAGAAGGGAAGCTAGAGGTCACTGAGATCTGTTATTTGACATCTGGGCTGAGAAAACCCAATTTTTCATGTTTGCTTACCATTTTCAACTTGCCCACCTTCCTTGTGACTAAGATACTGTATCTTTTTTTTTTTTTGCGTGGAAAAGTTTGCTCTTTCCTAAAATTTTTTGAGGGAGGAGAAATAAAAATAATTTTCCGAAATGTCAATATTTTGTATTCTTTAATATGGCAAACATAGGTGGAGAGAGTGTCATACAGACATAAAACAGTTCTCTGAGTCACCCAAGGTCCTGTGTTTCACACATATCCAGTAGGCATTGCAAACTCAACATGTTCAAAACAGAATTCGTCTTTCCCCTAAACTCACAGTACTTTCAAACTTCTCTGTCCCTTTGCAGGTCACTACTATCTCTTTAGCCTCTCAGCTTCATAAATTTACTTCAACTCCTCATTGTCCTTCGTCCTGCATATCTAAGATAATGGATCTTCTTCCTTCTGAATTTAGAACACCCCTTCTTTCCACTTATGTGACTCTCACCAACTCTTTCCCTGGACCACTAAATAGCTTTGGGTCTCCTTATCTCATTCTTCCCTTCCCTAATCTTTATTCCACACAGTTGTCAAAGTGATACTTCTAAAGTTCAGGTCTGATCACATCACTTAAAGAGAGGCTCCCTCTTACGTCAAGGATCCACTACAAGCTCCTTTGTCTGGCATTTAAAGCCTTTCACCAACTGGCTCTAAATTACTTTCTATTCTCATTAGACATAACTTCCTTCATGTGCTCTGTGGACCAGCCAAAACTCCTTTCTGTTGTTCCTCCGTCACAGCATTTCCTTTGTACCTTTCAACAAGCTGACTCCTATGCTTAGAATGTACAACCTTCTCATCTCTCAGAATCCTTAATTTCCTTCAAAACTTCAGCTCAAATGTTCATGCTATCAGGTCTTTCCTGATTCCCCCAAATGCTAAGTCTCTCCCTCCCCTCCCCCAAATAAAAATTATTACCTTGCATTTTGTATATTTACATGTGTTTTCTTCTGTAAGCTCTTCATTTGTATCCGTATATGCCAGAACCTTGCATATTACGTGGCACACTGTATATTCATGTTTATTGACTGAGCTACATTGGTAGAGATGATTTTTTCTAGTGAAAAAAATTTTTTTTTCAGTGTTGACCTTTTTTTTTTTTTAAACCTTTTACCTTTTTTCCCCAGAATTGACACTAAAAATTGGTTCCAAGGCAGAAGAGCAGTAAGAACTAGTCAATTAGGGTTGACTCCCTCAGGGCCACATAGCTGGGAAGTAGTATCTGTGGTCACATTTGAACCCATGACTTTCTGTCTCCAGGCCTGGCCCTCTATCTACCAAAGCCAATTAGCTGCCTCTGCTTCTATGTTCATTTTAGGGGTGTTGCTTCTCCTGAATCTCCCTACATTTAGCTCTATGAAATCTGAGAAAGACTTATCTGAGTACTTTAGTGAGTACACATAGCTGTGGCCAAATCCTGAGTCCCCTAACATAGATTACAGCCCCTTATATAGATTTTAAGCCACTTGCCATCCCAGGGCAGTTAATAATTTTGTTCTTTTTTTGGTTCTATCCCCAAGACACCAAGCTTTGTTGTCTTGCCCTGTGTTTTGCTCTATTCTCAGCTTAAATTTGTTTTGAGTATAAAAAAATCAAAAGACCATCTATCATAGCATCTGTCCAATTTACCTATCCATCTTGTCTTTCAAAGAACTTCCAGAGGTTCTTGTACTCTGATCCACAGATGAGAAATTTGGTTTTAGCACATAAAGTCCATTATAACCTCACCCATTCCTACCTTTCCATTCCATTTCCCCTTTACTACAAGCCAGTTATACTGGTCTTCAGATTCCAGGCCTTTTCACTGGCCATCTCTATTGCTCAAGACGTTTCCATTTCTTCACCTCCACCTTCTGGCTTCCCTGACATTCTTAAAGGTCAGCTCAGATCCTACCTCCTGCAAGAAGCCTTTCCCCATCCTTACTACAGATACTGTCTTCTAAGATGACATCCCATTTACACTACATATATTTTTTAAGTACACAGAAATTTGCATGTTGTCTCCAATAGAATATGAAGTTATGTGCCATGGTCTTACTTTTCTTTGTATCCCCAGAGCTTGGCACATAATAAATGATTGTTGACTGCCTCAAATGATGTGTTCTTTAGAAGATTTTTCCCTAGTGTTGATTATACTGAACATATACATTCTAATTTGTATTCTCCGGTAAAATCCATGAATAATCTGCACAGGAAAAATTAAATAGATAGAAAAAATAGTATATCTGTATGTTACGGAGTTTTCAGAATAAGCACTTCAAATGGATAATGTATTTTCCCCTGAATTGAACAGGAGGAAGAAAGAAGGTTAAAGTGCACTTGGAAAAATACGCAGTGCTTCCAGGTACTCTCTCTTCAATAAGTGTTCTCTCAAAGGACCTGCTTGTACAAAAATATTTATAGATGCTTTTTTGTATGGCAAATAATTGGAAACTAAAGGGATGTCTCTCAATTGGAGAATAGCTGAAAAAGTTGTGGTATATGATGATGATGATGGAAAACTATTGTGTAAGGAATGATGAACAAGCTAATTTCAGAAAGAGCTGGAAAAGACCTATGTGAAGTGATGCAGAGTGAAATAAGCAGAACCAGGAGAACACTGTACACAGTGACAGCAATACTGTGGAACAACCAAATGTGATAGACTTAGCTATTCTCAGCAATACAACAATCCAGAACAATTCTGAGGGACTTGTGAAAAAGAATGCTATCTACCTCCAGAAAAAGAACTGTTGGAGTAGGAATACAGATGAAAGCAGACTATTTTGCTTTTCTTTATTTAGGTATATGTTTTGAGGTTTTGGTTTTATAAGATTATTATTCACTTCTAAAAATTAATAATAAGGAAATGTGTGTTGCTGTATAACTCATTATATATAGTAATTAAACTCAAGATTGAGAAAACATTGAAGAGGAGTATTTCCTACCTTTATTTCTGCCATATTTTTCTCTATAACTTTGTTTGAAATATGTGAATGGATCATCCACACTACCAGTGTTGTTATATATTTTTTATAAATCTATATAACTCTAGATAATGTAGAATTTTAAAGTAGTGGTAATCACTTACTATTCTGTCTTTGAACAGTGTCTAGAGGCTGTTTCAGGCAAGTCTTAGGTGAAATGACATTTTTCTTTCATTCCTCCCATGCTGTATATAAACAAATTACTGCTTTCACCAGGAAAACAATTTTCTTCCACAAGCAGCAATTAAACTGGGCAACAAAATAGACTAATATCAATGTAAAAAAAATACACACCAAGTCCAGGGCACTTATTTTAGGAGATGAAAATTTTATTTTAAAACTGACAACATTTAGCAAAGAAAAAAAGATACACAATTTTCTGTTTTTCTACAGAAATACAATAACTTATGGCTGTGCTTAGTATACTTGTTGCTAAAACATGTAAAACCAAATTAAATAGAAAATAAAGGATAGCCCATTCTACTTTTTTGCCACTCATAATTATTTAAATTGTACCATAAAGTACTGGAAGACAGCTGAATAGGAAAATTAGAATTTTAGGGCTGGTTGTTAATACATATTATTGTATTATTAGAATAAAAGGAAAATAAAATATATACACATGTATAATTGACATGCAACATTAACTATTATTTATGAAAACAGCATAATTTAGTGTACACAATTTAGAGTATTAGTCCACTCAGATACCAGAGTCTCATGGCATTTCACATGGCATGGAATTTCCTCTTCCTTATAAAATGAAGCTTGGCAAAATTTGGCCAGTTGCTCTAAAATGTGTATGTAATAGGATGGAGATGAAGGAAAAAAATTAGAAAATATCCTAAGGTTTGCATCCATCATTAATTTGTTGCATTTTTTTCAAAATTATCATGACCAACACACTATAAACAAAAGCAATTACATCAGCCTTGGAATTTAGTTTCGTTTGTTATGGATCTGGGGGGGGGGGTAGGGTATAGAACAGAGATAACATATGTCTTTAGCATTTATAACTTGTATCAGTTTGTTTTTATATTTCTATGATATCTTTTGTAACAGTGAAATACCATCTATATAATTTAAAATGATTAATTACTAAAATGACTTTGAGATGAATAATGAAAAAAGGATTTGTGCAGTTTACTTTAATAGGGGGAAATCAACAGTGCAATTTAAGACAATATTAGTGCAGCAAATGAACTTAATATCCCCACTAAGAGAAGCTAATCGAACTTATCTTTAATGCCCAAGATAACACCTTGCACCACAGGTATTCTATCCATTTGAACATGAGCTATTTAATGCCATATTAAAACAATCTCAAATGAACTGCAACTTATTCAATTTTCAAGACCTGGAAAATCTTCAGGCAGCATATAATTAACACAGGTAGTAAATTCTAACAACAGAAACATCTTTGAGGGTGACTACATCACTGACTAGTAACGTGAAGGTCTACTTATTAATTTATTTTTGGTGGCTCATTGTTCTCTTTTAATGATTTTGGGAATAATCATGTCTTTCCCCCCTTCTCTCCCTTATAGTGAAAGAGAGAAAATAATTTCTAGTACGTGCTACATTTTGTTAAACTTGTAAGTTTTAGTTTGTCAACTCAAAAAAGGATGATAGTACATGCATAAACAAGAGACTGAAATGGTTTTGTTGCTTAGAAAAATCTGGATTATAGCCACAACACACAATCAACTGTCATCTCTTGTATTGCTTTCACTATTTACTAGGAGCCCAAGAAAATTCTCTCAAAAATCTTTTGAAAGATAAGTAATTTTTAATTCTTATTCATAAATTTTCAGGTTCTTAAGAGTACCTTCATCTTCATTATTTGTGAAGAATAGTGGATTTTATTCTAGCAAAAATGTCCCTAAAAACCATTATACGAATAAAGACTTATTCTAATTTCACATTTTATTCATTACTATTAAGAAAAGTATTATTGGAAAGCAATAGCAATTAGGAGGAAGTAAATGGCACCTAAACTAAATGATATCTGACACCTAAATGTAACCTGTTTATTTTCTAAGACAATAGGCATTTCAAAGCAATTTAGTGATATATCTAATGAAAATTATGATTATTCTCTAGAGAATACGATCTAAATTTTTGCAATTTCTATCTCTTGATCATATTTTAAGTGAACAATATGCTTATTACATTTTAAAAAATGAAGTCAAAATAATTTCAATATAACTTTAAAATTTCAAAATGTAAAATTATTTTAGTGAATTCTAATGAAAACATTAACTTCCATTGTTTAAAATTTATTATCATTTGATTAGCAAAGAAAATCAGCCAATATGTATTTTCTGACCATCAACTGTGTGCGTTTTTACTTAGCCTGCATTCAAATTTGTCTTAAATAAGAACACACCTGTCTGTACCAAATGCAAGGTAATGAGATTTAAGGGAAATAATTGAATAATTAATAAGTATGAATATGCATAATAATGATTTTTAATTGTTCATATGTTCATTTGTCCTTTTCAAAGATATGAAAAAAATCTTATCTGATATAAATTACTTTACACAATGTAAAAAGTAAACATTTCTGCATGATACTGCATAGTACTTAGAGAAAGTGATTGCCATGCCCCACATTAAGGCTGACTCTCATGATGGTTATGGAAAACTCCAGAATATCCTGGTTCCCCATCCCCTTGAAGGGGAGCCATGCTCAAAGCAGAGTAGAAAGTTGACACAATTATCTGATTAATTCAGGCACATATGGGCTTGAGTCAACCTGCCATTTCATTTGTAAAGGGGAGACCTTCTTTAGTTAGAAAGACTGTACTTAGCAACACTGCATGAAGAAAGGTCTTGCCAAAATTTGGTTGTGATAATGTAACACAAAACACTTTTTGAAACCCATCAAATTCCAAGTTTCATTTCATCATGTATTTATATTCTATGCAGCAGAATAATCTAAATTTTACTTGTTATGCTTATGCAGCTGGAGAGTCACAATGTTCATTTACAATAGTCTCCCCCAAAGAGATAATTTGCTTCTCTATAATAACGTTCTATCAAAATTTCTCTTGCATAAAATGGCATTTCTTCCAACTCTTCCATACTTGAAGTGCCAAATAACAGAACTAAGACAATTTTAACCCTAATTTTAACAATTTAGTTCTCCACACTGAACTACAGATGGTATGTACATAAACATTGTCTAGCAGATAGACATCTTATGAGGCAAAACATTTGTTAAGTCTATGTACCTCTAGCGTTCATTCTCCTCAAACTTGTTAATTCTATAAGCAACTGAAAATACAAAACAGATACATTCTTTCCTGACTCTCCTGAAACATGGAGAAGATGGAAATATATAAATAATTTTCATATAAGATACATAGTAAAAGTACGTTCACAATATGTACTATGGGGATGGGAGCAGCATAGATGCGTAACAAGGCAGTCTCAAAGCAGGTTACCAGCTCCTATATTGGCTAGTGATTTATATAAAATACTATCTAGTCTAAAAATGTTGAGAGCTAGTAATATATCAGGCAATTATGCCTCTATTTCTTTTTTGCCTCTGACTATAAAAAGTTTACCCTAAATTTACTAAGTATCCTATACCCTGAGAGGTAATTTATACACTAATAAAGGAAATGTCAGGGTTAGCATCACTGACCACACTAATATTTGGAAAGCATAAACTGCCTACAGTTAATAATCTTGGAAGCACAGGATTTCTTTAGCAGACTACACTACCTCATTATTATAATTTATGTTTCTGAGTAAAGACAGTGCTAAGAAGGGAGTGAGCCTGAGCCTGCTTAATTAATAGTACCAAAGGCTGTTATGAGAGGGAGTCTCAAAGGATTGGCCTCCCCAAATCACAACTTGTCCAAATCTTTGCCTGGCCTGCCAAACACAATGCATACTGGCAGCTCTAACACTTCTCTGTAAAGCACTTTGGGATCCTTAGGTAAGAAAAGTGTTATGAAGCTATAAGGTATTATTTAAAATTATTTTTCTTCTACTATTTGCACCTCTTTACATAATCACACCTAAAATTTCCACTTCTGTGTATTTTATAATATTTTTCAGTTGTTTTGTTTGAGGCCTGATATTCTGAATGAACTCAAGCTTTGACGAAATCAAGATAAAGCATTCATTTAAAATAATGTCTGTTTTTTCTTTTAGGAGGCAATACCACATGATAACTCTTAAAAATGTATGGGTAAGCCTTTTAGATGGGATACCTCAAACAGAAAAAAAATGGTTCTAAGGGAATAATAACCAATTCCTGTTAAAGTGCTTAGAAATCTTAATTACTAAGTAAAAATATAAACCAAAACCATCCTATCTGCCCATGTCAACAACCCATGACACAAGAAATGACATCTCCCTCTCTAAAAAGTCTACTGAAATCAAGAGTAACTATCTAGCAGTTTATATCTGAATGACTCCTTGGGCACTTGAATAGTTGTCAGTATCCTTAAAATTATTTTTGGTTTCTGCCTCCAAAATTAGATTTTAAATAATTATATTCCTGCTCAAAGAATACAGGCACTCATAAACAAAGAAAATTATATGTTTTTTGTATAAAGTTACATATCATAAATCCTAAAGAACAAAGCATAATTGATAGGCTATAGAGAGAAGGAGGTAACTTAAGAAGCAATCATCTACTCTGAGTCCCTCATTTAATAGATAAGAAAATGAGGTCCAGAAGTTAAATGACTTGCCCAAGATCACATAGGTAGTACATTAACAAAACTAAGATATAAACATGAAATCTAGGGCACTTTTCACTATATCTTTCCTGGGATCTGATCATGGCTTTCTTCTCCACAATTTAAATGGATGTTAGATTTTTTTTTCCCAGCGATTCCTATGTCTCAACTCCCTCCTCCACTTTGGGGATGGGGCACTTTAAAAATGCTAATGATATAGAGTAGTTCCTTCTGAGAACCTCATCTGGAAAAAAAAAAGGTGCAACTATTACAAATTGTTTAAATTCTCTCACAAAATTTGTTTTTGGGAATCTTTTTTAAATTTAAGGATATATTAACAGTGGGTTTGAAATCTTTTGGGGGAAAGGGTTATATAAAAGATTATGTAATACCTCTATTGGTAAAACGTCACTGCTTTCCTCTAGAAAATGAGGAAACTGAGGCACAAGGGACAAAGACTGTCACTCAACAAGTTCAGGATTGGATTATATCATTACTTGGCCTCTTTGTATCACACTCTTAGATCAAGTAGAAAAAAAAGAACTGGAAATTACATTTCTTGAGCATAATGAATTTTTAAAATAACAATTAAAAAGCACATATATATAACTATTGCAGAGGTCAGCTGGGAATAAGCCAAAGGTGTCACATGACCTGAATTTAAGACACCCACCATGCTACCTGGACACTTCTTTGAGGAGCACACACAAAAAGCCATTGTAGAAAAATTGCTGTTTCTTATAGGTTACTAAATTTTAGAATAGATCAGTATGAACAAAAATCCTTATTCTAACACTAAGGTATGTTATTTTATGTCTCTGATTATAACCTCATGGGACCTTAAGATAAATCTGCAAAGCAGGAATGAGAAAATTGGACTTTTAAAGTCTAGACTGGCTTCCCTAATGACTCAGTAGTAAGTTTAAGAATTATCCCAAAAGGTGGATTTTATTGTTCAGAAGTTGGAAAAAAAAAAGCAGACAGACATATCCGATCATACATCTCAATCACCAGGTAAAATCCCATAGGTACAAAAACATTGACCTCATAAGGTCTGATTCTGAAATCTTAAAATGGTCAAAGGAATGATTTTAATGTAATGGAACTGGCTTTAGAACTCTCAGGCACCTTTTAACAACTGTGCCTTAAGGACAGTTATCTAAAGTTCATATCACCTTTCCCAAATGGGATATTAAACCAGCACCTAAATAAACACTTCCAGTTTTGAAAGATACTTTCAAATATGTAAATATATGTACATATATACGCACACAGACATATATTGCTGGAATTTGTCATTTCATTATAATCTTTGAGAGACAAAAAAATAGTAGTAGATAGAGAGCTGACCTCAAAACCAGTTAGACCTGGATTCAAATCCTGCTTCTCACATATTGGCCTTGTGATCCTTGGCAAGTCACCTAAATTCTCAGTACTCTAGGCAACTATCTAAGAAGGTGCCTACCTGAATTGGTAGAGGGTGTTTCCTCAACCTACTGGGTAGTTCCCTAGATCAAATGAAATCACAGGTTCAGTCCCTATCTCTGTTATAATCTGAGTATTTTATGAGGAAGGCACACATCATAGTTTATGAATACTGCATTTGAAAAGTAGGAAACCTTGAAGGAAAAAGATTTCAGATTTACAAGGCTAGTATGATTTTATTTGCTATGGGATCACTCTGAATTCCCAATTGTGGGTACAATTTGGATGAATTTTTTTTGCCAGGGGGATGGGATGGCTTTTCAATGCAGAGAATAGTCAATTTGCTTATGGTTTTTTCTCCCTTGATGTTTCCAGAAAAAAGGGGGCCTTTAACACCCACATACCCTTCTACTACAAAGGATCTTACCTATTCCTTCTTCCCCAATACTGCCTCCTATCAAAAGGTTATTTGTACCATGCTACTAGACTTGGCAAGAATCAATGCCATTATACAACTAAAATATTTTGGGGAGGGGAGGTGGAAATTCCCTTGGGTTTATACATATCTTTTTGTTTTTTGGTAAAGTGAACAGAACATATGCAGATTTTAGAAAAAAAATTGCACAGAAATTTTGGACACCAAGCAGTTTGCTTTTATCCTTTCCTCTTCTCCATCTGTCAATGATCACTTATTGCTCTAACCTTGATAAGAAGATAGGAGTACCCAAAATGTAGATTTAAGATCTGAATTTACTACTGAAAAGATTCCAATAGTTTTTCTACTCAAATAGAAAAATCCCAAGAATGTAAGTCTAATTGAAGATATTTAAAACTAGGCTTAGAAAAGAAACTGAAGTTAATACTATATGGAGGCAATGATTGGCTATATACATTAGCAGGATGGACTGGACCTGCTATATCTTCTCTACTTCTATCTAAACACTAAGAAAGAAAATTGAGCTAATGACTAATCATAGAGGTTCCAGACCTGAGGTATTAGATTCAGGAACTTCTGCTGAAAAGGGCTCTCTATATCAGGGCATAGGACTATATTCACAAGGATAAAGATATAGATTGAAAGGTCTGCAAAACAGTCACTTTTGCCCCACAAAAGAAGCCCAGCAACAGCTGGTCACACATTTGATTTAAGGTCTCTAGGTCCACTAGGGCCAGGCTGGCTAATTTTTCCTGGGACCTTGTTAAGGCTCACTGTCTGATTGTCGCTGAACAGAGCTATGATGCCAAAATAAAGGGTAATTTTTTATCACCTTAAGAGAAACCTATCTCAACCATAGAATCATAGGCTTTACAGCTAGAAAGGGCCAATGATCTCATTTTACAGATGAAACAAACAAACAAACTGAGTTTCAAGAGGTAAAATATTTGCCCAAGGTTACCCCAGGTAATAATAAGTAGCAGAGGTGGGATTTGAACCTAGGCTCTTAAAATCAAAATCCAGGGACCCCACTATCCTATATTGCCTTAAAGTTCAAGTTAATCTGGGGTTTTCATAAGAGTGAAATAGCAGGAACCTATCTTTTTCCTGGGACTTTCCCCCGCTACCTCCAATGAGAAAGTGAAACTTGGAAGCACAGGAGGTAGGGCGAGTTTGCATCTCTACTACTGCTCACATCCCTCTCCAACAACTAGGGGTTTGAAAGTGTTCTCATCTTGGTCAGCAACTTGTCAATTTGGTATTAAGAGGACTGATCATTCTCATACTTCCTAGGTTTTTTTTCTATGGGACAAAAAAGAAAGGTTGGGTACTTCTTGTTAAAGGAATATAAAAAACAATATATAATCGCAATTGGATAAATGACAAGAAATAACAACAGGAAATGGCAAGAAGGGACAGAGAATGAGAAGGGAGGGAAAAAAATTAACTATTGGTAGAAATTATTAGCTAAAGAATAGACAGGGAGAACAGTATCTCCCTCTACTATTTTCAACCCTTGGGGTTCAAGGAAAGCAAGAGAGAAACCTTGGGACTAAACCCCTGGTTTCAAAATATCTACAGAGTTCTTGACAATGGAAATTATGGATATAAAGTAGATTGCGGAGTTTTCAGTCTTGACAATTTCAGTACTAAAATGTAAATGTTTTAATTTATTTCTCAAAATGTTCCCACATTCATTTTTCCCAAAAACTTTAATATTCATCTCCTTAGAATTCTATAGCGTACCCTATACATTTTTAGAAATACAAATAAGATAAATGGTTGTTGACTTAGTAAGTCAATAAAATAAATTATAAGTGAACTTTTATGAACAAATTTCCACATTTAATTAATCTGATTCTCCAATCCAAGAAATCTGTGAAGATACTAAAAAATTTTTTAAAAACCTGGTATAAAATATCTGATTACATAGTTTAATATATGTTTATGCAAATTTAAAGGAAAAACAATTAGAATGTATAATTAAAGTAATTTTCCAGTACTATAATAATGTAACTCTTTAAATTAAGAGTTTAAAATTAATAACCATTTGATAAACTGGTCATCTCTAAGAGGGTTTTATGCTTAAAATTCAACTCTACTGACTAGTTAGTTTAGTCTTCACTTAGAGCATAGTAGAGCCAGAATTTTTTTTTTATTTTCCCATATCCATATTTGTTTCCCAAACCAAAAGCTGGACCAAGTTATTTAAAGTTAGTTATTAAAAACTGTATTATGCTTAAATTTTTTATATAATAGCAAGTTAACAAATAAACTTCCCAACAAAAAAAGGGGAGGGGAGTCATGAAAACAGAATACAAAGCTGCCCAAAG
This sequence comes from Gracilinanus agilis, assembly GCF_016433145.1. Classification (NCBI taxonomy): domain Eukaryota; kingdom Metazoa; phylum Chordata; class Mammalia; order Didelphimorphia; family Didelphidae; genus Gracilinanus; species Gracilinanus agilis. The sequence goes on from NC_058130.1 coordinate 191,719,117, forward strand.
TAGAAATGCAAAGGATGTGAATTTTTTTCTAAAATTTAAGACTCACTATACATTAGGAAAATATATTTTTTTTCCACAAAAGAATTGCCAGTTACTAACAAAATAAATAACACAAAAGAGTTTTCCTGCAAACCTTAAAATTGATCATAAAGGGTGAAGGGCCAATACAAGAACCAGTACATGCAACTGTGTAAGAAAGGAAAAGAAAGAAAGTAATATTTCACTAAAAGTAAACCCCTGAAGGACTTTTCCATCTCTTTTACTGACTCAAAGTAACCAGCCATTTCCTATAAGCATTAGCAAATCTGGCTTGCTCTACATTTCGGCAGGTAGACAAAATTTGTTCAATAAACCTGTGCTCCATTTCTATGCCAAGAGAGTCCTGAGCTGGTGTCCTTTTTAGGCGCTTAGTTTCTTGGGAATAGCCTTGCTTGTTAGAGTCATTTAAGCCATCCACATCCATGGCCTGAGTCATGTGAGTGACTGCCGGGCTGAGATGTAAATCATTTAAAGTCCCTCCACTGCTGTCCATGGGTGATAGTCGCATCAGGCTGTGAGGAAGCTTACTGTTTAAGTGGTGCTGAAGGTAGAACACATGCCGCCTTTGTAAAAGAAGAGGAAAGGAATCAAAAAGAAAAAATAAAATGTAGTCAGTTAGGTCAGGCAACACTAAAAAAAGCATCACGGTGCTGCTCTCAAACTTGGGGTCCAAGTTCAAAACAATATGCTTATTCCTTTACAACAAATGCTTATATGAAGAACTGTGCCACACTGTTGTTCAGTGTATAGTTTTTTTAGCCCCTCATTTACTTGTTAGACTTTGTTACAGCATTTTGTACTCCACAGAGTTTCAAAAATTGTGAACATTATGATGATGACAATTCAGGTTTGTTGCCAAATGAAAATCAGAATATCAGATTTAAAAAACAGAGAATTATTTCAGCTAAATAGTTGTTTTCAGCAGTTGCCCTATGCAGTATTAAAAAAAAAAATCAATCTTAAGCAGCTTCCCCAAAAATCAAGCATTAAGGAAAACAAAGGAACAAAACCATGTTCCCTTTGTACTTAGGTCATGGCTTCAACCAAGGTCTTCCTTTATAAGTACAATTTTATAAAACAGAATTATTATAATAAGTCTTATTACCCAAAAATCATATGCGCATTTCCCCTGAACTTAATCATAAATCCATGAGTTGCTGTCACCAAAATAATCACTTGCTGGGTAACCTTTTTTCTTTCTTTTTTTTAAAAAAATAAACCCTTACCTTCCATCTTGGAACCAATACTGTGCATTGGTTCCAAGGCAGAAGAGTGGTAAGGGTAGGCAATGGGGGTCAAGTGACTTGCCCAGGGTCACACAGGAAGTGTTGGGGACCAGATTTGAACCTAGGACCTCCCGTCTCTAGGCCTGGCTCTCAATCCACTGAGCTACCCAGCTGCCCCCATAGGCAACCTTCTGGTGATGAGCCTCTCTAAGCCTTACGAGGCTAGCATTCAATAGAAGACATACACAACTTCTCCTAAGAAACTGTTATCAGATATTTCTCTAAAATTTGCTCTTCTTTAGCATAACAGACAAGATTCTAGGGTTGCCTCCATGTCCTGACCCAGAGTAGCAGGTCATTCACATAGTGCCATGGCAGGTGTTGAAAAAAGCAAGTTAAAGAGATGCAGCCCCCAATCCATCCCTTAAAGTGTACACTATGACTTCTAATAACTCTAAGCCCTTTAGTGTTTACTTCATATGTCTAAAACACCTCAAAAGCATTACAATAATTTAAGAAGAATGTGCCACAGCATGCACCCCCATGATATTACCTTAAAACATCCACAGATATCTCCATGCCAAGATAAAGCACTGGAATAGGATTTTCTTGAAGTATAATATGTTACCTAAAATATCTCTTCGCATTATATATAAATTTTACAGGCAAAAGTTTAAAGGACAAATCTTTGGAAGGTTTCTCCTTTTTTTAAATTAAAATATTACTTACTTTAATAATACTTTTCCCAACCACTCAACAACTTACTTTTGTTTTCTCTCTTGATAATGTGGCCTTGGTTGAAAAAAATCATTATTAATGAAAACATTATATAAATAGTCCCAAGGGGAGATAAATCTCCTATTAATGCTCTAACTATACCTAGCAATGGAGCAGCAACAGAGAAAATGTCCTAAAAGTATGAAAATCTGGTAAAGAGAAAACCTCTAATCATTTAAAAGTATATAAAAAATTTTTTATCTTGCTGTCTAAAGAGTCAGATTTCCTGATTACAGAGGGAATTCATTCACTTATCTAAAATGTGTTTAATTAGTGCCTCTTAAGTAACAGGCTCTTTGGTAGGTGCTAAGAATGAAAAACAAAAACAAAATAGTTTCTGCCATCAGAGCTACACCACTGGAAGAAATCAACTAATTATGAAGGCTAATGTATCATTAATATCTACAGACACAAGCAATTATACTAGTTGAAAACAACTGAGATAATGTGAGATAGAATTTGGTAGTTATGTGGGACAACCATATTACATAGTATATTTCAGAAGGAATGCCCTCTTATACCAAATTTATACTACTTCAGATCTGAAAATATAGGGATAAATGAGATACTACAGTAAAATGCTTTGTAAAACCAAAAACATTATATAAATATATTATCTGGGATTTTTAACAACTTACTTTCTCTTCTGAAAATTCATTCATTTAATAAGCATTGATTCAATGCCTATTATATTCCAGGCACTATGCTAAGTGCTAGAGATACAAAAAGAAAAAGAAACAAACTTTCAAGAGAAGAGTCAAGAAAAGCAGACATGATTAACAGTTTATGGACATGATACGTTATTTAAAATGTGAGCTCCTTCTATATGTTTGTCTTATATCCCTAGTAAGTGGCATGAAACAGGCCCTTGTTAAATATTTGGGGAATTGAACTGATAAAACAAACTAACCATGGATTCTCTTTGGTAAAAATCATTGTGGAGGCTTAAGGTAATGGCAAAGATTAGGAAAGTTGTGAACACTAACAAAAGTACTGACAACCATCCAGCCACTCCTAGGGCTTCTAAATTCTTCCTAGGAATGTTTCTGGCAGTTCTCAGAGGTAAAGGAAAAGCTCAATTACAACACTACCCCAGACATGGGCAAGCTTTGAGTCAATAAAAGACTAGTACTGGATGTAGCTTCGCCCCACTGTAAACATCATCCTTAAAACTCATACTCAGAGGAATAGCTACGAAACTTCAGGCTCAAGAAATAGGTCTCTTACCTATGGCACCAGAGTGTTTCATGTCCTGGGTAGTTATCAATGAGATCTGTGCTGAATTCAACTTCTTCCTCTAGGAGATGGGAAAGATCCACCACTCTGTGGTGCTCTGCAGAGGTATCTTCATCATCATCTTTTGGAAGATCTGAGATATGTTCACTTACCAAAGGGTTTTGTTCCAATACAGTACTGTCGGTCACAGTTTGGCTTATCAAAGATTTCAATAAGAATTGGCGGTAGTGAAATCCACTGTGATCTGAAACATGCATCGATGCCCAATGTTTGGTGGAAGATAGCTCATCAAGAAGAATCTTTATTAAGTGATAGAAAGGAAATATAATAAAGAAAAACAAGTAAGAAAAGAATTTCCACATATTTTCCATATTTTCCCTTTCTCCATTCAGCTTCAGATTGATCTACAGCCAATATTTTTTTGCAACCCTATCACCATTAAGACAACTTGCCTCCTCTGAAAACAGAAAGTGCATTAAAAAACACAATTCAAAAGATCCATTTAATGAATATCCTTTCCTAGGAACTTAATTAATCCCACTAAGAATAGCACTCCTAAAGAAAAGACAAATTTAAAACAGTGACTAACACTTAGTGAAATGCATAAATATAAATATTGGGATTTTATAATCAGGTGTAAGTTTAACATACCTTAGAAATAAAGGCCTTTAAAAACTTAATCATTAGCTTTCACCACTCCCACCCCCACCCCCCCGAATCTTCCCCAATGTATAAAGAGTACTAACACTTCCACCTACATAGAACCACTCTTACTTACTAAGGAGAATAAAAATAAATCTAGGAGAGGAGATACATATCTTGGAGGTGGACTACATACAGTACAAATGATATATATATAGAACTATGACTCCTGTAAAAAAAACACTTCATTTTAATAAGGATGCTATTATCTTCAAAAACTTGTTTCGGACATCACAGATAGATAATGTCTTTGGAAAAAAAAGCCAGTTCTGGTAGTCAATTTGATGAAAATAAGTAAGCAAAAGTACACTTGCTAAAGAAAGCCAATTTAAAAATCGTACATTTGTGGAATAACTATTTCACAGGACAGCTTAGCTGTAACATAACAGCTTTTTGTCTTGTCATGTAAGTTGAATACTCTTGTGTGAAAGGAATTTATTCAATAAGAAAAACCCGTAGATGATTAACTCCCTTACTGGAATATGCCTAAATGAAATTTTCATTAGCATTTCTCCTCCAAAACAACTAGTAAATGAAAATCTAGATTTTTCTATTTTTCTATTTTTTTATTTTTAAAAATAGAATTTCTCAGCCTGAAAACATAAAAGCCTATGACATTATTCTTCCATGAATTCATGGGCATATACTAAAGAAGAATCTTTAATCATTTCCAGGCATAGACCTTTACAAAAATGTAAAAGCTTCCATAGTCAGATAATAATTTTCTTTTCTAAAGAAAGATACTGAAGAAAGGCAGGGATCAAATGTTGAAAAAAAAAAAAGCTTAAGGCATAACTATAACCTGAACACAATGCTTTTTTTTAACAAAAAAACATTTTTTAAATCACTAAGCCTCCAAAAAAATTTAATAAGAAAAATAACAATGATACTGCTCTTTCAATAATACCAGATGATGAAAAAAAAAACAGATGGAAGCTATATTTAAAAGAAAAACTCACTAAATTTCCAAAAGTTTTAGAATTTTTACAGACATTTAAAAATAATCTTTGGAGCTAAACTACAATATTTTTACAACCTATTTCATAGCACTTTAAAACTCCATAGCTTTTAAGAATATAGTACTCAAGTTATATTTTCATTTGCTGAAATTATTCACTTCAAGGTCTAGCCTAATTTCTTTTAGTTCCTAGATTTCAAAGAAGAAAATACTGCACCAAAGATATTGCTGTGGCCACTATTAGAAGTAAAAATGTGCTTTGGGTTTTCCCCCTTAATAATAACTAAGGAAGGTTGTGCTGAGTACTCTGCAAAAAAAGAGGTTCAGTATAATCATCTACCTTATACATAGAACCTGAAATCTCATGACTTTTGCTCCAATCATATCTTGTATAAATTAATGTACTTCATTATTTCAGTCATCTATGACTTCATTAGTATAAATATAGCCTCTATCAACAAAGATGACAATCCTACCACACTGAGTTGTCACAGCTGAAAAAAACCAACATTTCATAGCTAATCTTTTGGTTATTAGTCTTTTTGAATTTAGTGAAAGCTCTGTTCTCAAATAAAAGACATATAGTACATCACTACATCCATACTTGAAATTTCAGCTTGACTGGAATTCTCAGGGCTTACACTGCACTAGCTAGTTATTGAGAACTGAGGATGACTTCTGCATCACAGTGAGAAGTTGTAAGAAGGAAATAGTATATACTGATGTTTTTACTTCAATATATACATATATATATAGCTCAAAAAAGGTGTTTTTACTAGTGATCAGCTAGTAGGATTTCCAATATGTTGCAGTTAAAGGAAAATATGTTGGCCACACATATGCGAAAAAAAGTGTATTTCATTCTCCCAGAATTTGTTTTCTAGCTTTGTTTACATATTTAAATGTGTGTGTGTGTGTGTGTGTAAACACATATTTAAACCTTTACCTTCTGCACTAGAACTGACACTAAATATCTGTTCTAAGGCCAAAGTGTGTTAAGGCATTTAGGGTTAAGTTTAAATGGCCAGGGGTCACATAGGAAATATCTGAGGCCACATTTGTACAGCACCCAAGACCCCCTATCTCCTGGCTTTCTATCCACTGAGTGACCCTGATGCCCTAAATGACAGTATATTGATAGTACTTTTATAAACAGTTTTAAGGTGTTTTTTTTTTTTTTCAAATAAAACCAGACATTCTGGTAGCAGGCTGAGAATATGGAGAACTACTGTAGCTTTCTGGAATGTATTTTTCAAACTCAACAAGAACTTGCCAAGTGCCTGTTAAATCCAAGGCACTGTGCTAGGAATTAAGGATACAAAAAAAGAGGCCCTGGTCCCAAGGAGCTTACTTTCTTCTGAATTTGCAACTGATCTTAATACAGCATGGTGTAACGAACAGAACACTGAGCTTGGAGGTGGCAAGAACTGGGTTCAATTCCTGCCCTAGATATTTACTAGTCCTGGCTGGTCATATACTTGCAGAAAATTATAACTATTTCATAGTATATGACCAGCCAGACAATGAGCTTGGAGGTACATACAGCTCTGTTTCTAGGACCTGTCTCTACTGAGTACATGGTGAGGGCACATGACTATTCCTTTCCACCACCGTTCTATGACCTAAGACTGCATAGTAGACAATAGTCACAGATGGCACTTGTACCTGCACTCATTTCAGAGATTCCTTAAGATATCTTTATGCCCTGGTATTCTGTCTTAGGCCCTTTCTCAGGACCAGGGAGCTAGAATGTTCCATACTGTATTTAATCTTGGCCAGACCACATACCCAATATCTGCACGACTTAATATCTATCTTTGAAAGCAACTCTGAACTGGAAAAGTGACTCTGATGACTTTTTCTTCACTTTCCCACTAAGAATTCAGTCTGATGCAATTTCTAGGTGGTTGTAGAGAAGGGATAGTGGGGAGCTAGGCCATATTGCTTCATCTTTTTCTGTCATTTTGACTTTACCAGCTAGCCTAATCATTTAATCGCTCTGTGCCTCAGTTTTCTCATCTGTGAAATGAGAGGGTTGTATTTGATACTGATAGCCTTTGAATCCTTTCCAGTTCTAAATTAATTATCCAATGAATGTCTATTAACAGCTTATCATCTATGCTATATAAAATTAGGTAACTCAAAATCATCCCACTCTCAAATGACTTAACAAAAAGCTGTAGTGATATTTATGGAAGGAGCATTATGAGAGCCCTCAAATGCCTGCTCTGTAACTTTCTACTCGTGGGACTGTGTTCATTCCACCTCTGAGCTTACTTGAGGCTCGTTTTTACAGTTAAAGGACCAGACTAGCTCATCTCCTGATGACCCTTTTGGCTTCAAACCTATGCTCCTTAATCTGTAGACCTTCAGGAACATAGAAACACGACCATTACTATACCTTTAAGTTGTGATCTTGGCAATAACCTGGCACCAGTGACCACTAATTCATTCACCTAAATGTGTATATTTACTGAAATAATCCTTTGTTTGAATAACAACGAGGCACAGAAAAGTAAAATGGAACTATGTCTTGATTTGGCAGGAATTTAGATTCATTTTAGAAAGAAAACTAACAACTGAATTCTTGGCCTACAAAGCCTGAAAAGCAGAAATTCTAAGATCTAAATCAGCATTTATCTTCTGTCTCTACATTATGTGATTAAAATTTTTTTCTAAATTTATTACAGTGAATTATTATCTGTACATCTACAGTATGATACTCAAAATGGCAATCGATAGGAAAAATAGTACCCTCTGAATTAAAAAAAAATCATACTTAATAGTTTCAGTATGCAATGTATACCTTATTTTCTAATCCTATGAAACCTGATAATCCACTTATTTCATATGAACCAATTATCTATTAACCACCATGTTTCATTAATCAAAGCAAGTCATTTCCCACCCACATCAGGTAAGAGGAACACACTATATATTATGTCAACATTATATTATTAAAATATATGAGGGCAAATAGACTCCAAAAGATTAATAGAATATTAAAGCTTCCACATTCCCAAATTCAGTTATTATTCTTCATATTTGCTGAGTCTTGCATTCCTATTTAGATGAGGGCCAAAGAGTTTAACAGAGGGGCTGGCTGTGTGGAACAGTGGAAAGAGAATTGGACTTTAGACAGATCTACATCAAAATCCAGGCTCAGATACTGACCTTAGCCAAATCCTTTAGTCTTTCTGAGTCTGTACTTGTAAAAAGCTTTCAACGCCCTTTTAATAAGTCTATTGTAAGCAAAGGACTTTTTGTAAGTCAGAAAGTACTATGTAAATGTGAGCTATTATCATTAGGTTGTGTGTACACAGATACACATTCTTAGCACAATGCCTGACACATAGGTGCTTAATAGACATTTGGAACCTTGACTTCACCATGTCCCCTATCCCTACCCCCTTAGCAGACAAAGAACAGAAGCCTTAAAGAAGTCTAGTTGTGAATTACTGATCTGAATATTTCACACATAAGTATTAGAGGGATTTGATTTATGTTAATAAATTACCTTTACTCTTCACTCTGTATGTGTACACATAGATTTGGCACTAATTTACTGCCATAATCTTCACATCATCTTAGGTATCTTCCTCTTCTCGGTCATAAGGCAGGAAAACTAAGTGCATGCAATGTTGAATGCTCTACTAAACATAGTCACTGTATGGGCTTGTTTTGCTTTGTTATGAGGAAGAGTTCTGGACAATGTGTCATTAGAGTAAGATTCTGGTGTTTAAAAAAACTCACCCCTAAAACATTAAAAATAAATACATAAAAAATAATGGCACTATCTTCTTGGTTTCTAGTTAAAATATTCAACCTTAATGTTTTATTGAGTGAATATTTTTGAAGAACATAACAGAAAAACTATGAACTTATCTCAAATAATATTTAAAACAACACACCCACACACCGAGGACTAGGTGACAAAACAAATATGAAGGGGCGTATTGATTTAAATCAGTAGGTCAGTCAATAACATTTATTAAACACTTACTATAAACCTACACACACACACACACACACACACACACACACACACACACACACACACACACACAAATATATCAAGCACTGTGCTAGAAAGGTCAAATCAAGGTCTCTATCTCTGAGGAATTCACATTCTAAATGGGGGAAATAACACGAATGTTTGTATGTGATGGAAGGTAATCTAGAAGTAAAGACACATGATGGGGAAGAGGGAAGAACTCTCCTGTAAAAGTAGGATATGAACAGAGACTTAAAAGAAGCCTGGGAATCCAGGAGATAAATCCAGGGGACAACCAATGGAAAAGGCACGTTCTCTACTTCTCTCTCCAAAATAAGAGAAGAGACAAGGCCTCTTTCTTGATAACAATTCCCAAAGAGCCACACATTTCTTTCATGCCACCTTCTTCCTTACCTATGTCCCCAAAAGCACTCTTACTCCATCCTTTTCCCACCTCCTTGCACTTCCCTCAGTTTTCTCCCTAAATCACTGTTGGTCACTAAGGCTGACTCCCAAAAGCCACCACATCATCAAGAATTTTTGCTTTTGCTATTAGAAAATTTAGAAAGAAAGCATTAAGTTGGGAAAACATTTTATAGACAGTTTCTCAGAGAGAGATTTCAAATCTAAAATATATAGAGAACTTTGTGAAATATATGAGCTATTCTACAATTGATAAATGGTCAAAATATATGAACTGATAGTTTTTTAAGATGAAGAAATCAAAACTAAAACCACATGAAAAATGCTCTAAATCATTATTAATCATAGAAAAGAAAATCAAAACAACTCTGAGATATTATCTCACACCTATCAGATATGCTGAAATTATAAAAGGACAAGATAACAAATGTTGGAAAGGATATGGAACAGTGGGGACACTAATACACTGCTGGTGGAACTCCAAACTGATCTAACCTCACCCCTCATCCTCTTGTCAAAAGCTCAAGGCTGAGCCCCAGAGCAGAGCAGTCTACTGTGTGCCTGACCTGATCAAGCCCAGAGTGAGACCAAAAGCCTATGCCCAAGCCTGAGGAGAGCATTTCAGCTCTCAGCAGTCTCAAGGGTTAACTGAATCAGCAGTAGGTGGTAGCTCTCACAGCTCCCAGCCCACAGGCCATCATACTGTCTTGGAAGAACTTAAACTTGAAGAAACCCAGAAATAAGTCTAAGGGTAGCATCAAGGAAGAACTGAAGTTTAAGAGGGTACTCTCACCTGCCTAAGAACAAAGCTTACCTTTAAAAAGGCTGAGAAAATGAGCAGACATCAAAAGAAACACCTAGAGAGAATTTTTTATGGAGACAAGGAATAAGGCACAGACATAGAAGAAGACAGTGATAACCAAGCAAATACACACAAAGTCCAAAAGAAAAATATGAATTGGACTTAGATTCTGGAAGAGCTTTAAAAGGATTTCAAAAATCAATTAAAAGAGGCAGAGGAAAAAGGGGAAAGAGAAATGAAAGCAATACAAGAAGAAATGGACAAAATGAAAAAGTAAGCTCAAAAGCTGATGGAAGAAAATCATTCCCTAAAATTAGAATTGGACAACTAGAAGTTAATGACTTTATGAGACATCAAGAAACAAACAAAAAAAGAGGAAGAAAAAAAGAAAACATGAAATATCTCATTGAAAAAAAAAAACAACTAACCTGGAAAATAGATTCAGGAGAGATAATTTAAGAATTATTGGACTACCTAAAAGCCATGTTCAAAAAAAAAAAAAAGCCTGGACATCATAATACAAAGAAAACTGCCCAGATATAATAGCTAAATTCAAGAGTCTCCAAGTCAAGGAGACAATACTATAAACAGCCAGAAGGAAACAATTCAAATAATAAACAATATTTGGGAAAATAGGCAGAGAAGGAATCCTAACAAAATCGTTTTATAAAACTAATATGGTACTAAGGCAGAAAGAATAAGAACAGAGAAAGAAAATTATAGGCCAATTTTATTAATGAATATAGATGCAAAAAATTTAAATAAGATACTAGCAATGTATCACAAGGATCATTCACTATGACCAGGTGGGATTTATGCCAGGAAATATCTCAATAAATGCAAAAAAAGGCTTTGACAAAATACAACATCTATTCCTATTAAAAGCACCAGAATGCATAGGAATAAATGAGCCATTTCTTAAAATGATAAATAGCTTATACCTAAAACCTTTGGCAAGTATCATATGCAATGGGCATAAGTTAGAAACCTTCCCAGTAAGATCAGGGTAAGCAAAGATACCCATTATCACAACTATTATTTAATATTGTATTAGAAATGTTAACTTTAGCAATAAGAAAAAGAAACAGAAGGAATTAAAGTAGGCAATGAGAAAACTAAAGTTTCACTCTTCACAGATGATATGACGGCGTATTTAGAGAATCAACTAAAAAACCAGTTGATTGGAAATTGAGAGGATGCCCATCAATTGGGGAATGACTGAACAGATTGTGGTACATGTTAGTAATAGAATACTATTGTGCTATAAGAAATGATGAGCAAGATGATTTCAGAAAAAGTAGGAAAGATCTGCAGGAACTGATAGAGTGAAATAAGTAGAACTCGGAGAACATTGTACATAATAACAGCAATATTGGATGATGATTATCTGTCAGCAGTTCAGTGATCTGCGTCAATCCTGAAAGAGTTATAACAAGGAATGCTATCCACCTCCAGAGAAAGAACTACTAGAATTGTCTTTCACATCAGTGTATATCTTTGGTTTTATTTGGGGGTTTGGGTTATATATGAGTGTGCTCTTACAACAATGATCAATATGGAAGTGTTTTCCATGAAAAAATTAAAATAAAGAAAAATGACTCATGTATATCCAACTCCAGAGAAAGAACAAATAACTGAAATAAGCAAAACATAGTTTTACCAATACATATACCTTTTTATCAAATGATGCCTTGTCTAATGGGGGGAGGAGAGGAAGGGAGGGAGTTACTTGGGAATTTTAATGTGACAAATAAATAAATTTAAACATTTTCTGCCAATGAAAGGCATATTTGTATTCTCATTCATTATTTTCAAGACTTTCTCACAAAAACACATACTACTTAAGTGAAAAAGGAATGTAGCTTTTGTTTCACTATGTCCCAAATGAAAAAAGGCAGAGAAAGAGTTATTAGGACAGTAGGTAAGATTGCATAGCAAACCTCGCTCCTTTCTCCTATCAAATGATCTCTGAGTTTGGTGGTGATATGGTTTTTTAAGACATATATACATAGATGTTCTACAACATGGCTAATATGGAAATAAATTTTACATGACTTCACATGTATTAACTGATATCATATTCCCTTCTCAAAGGATAGGAGAGAAAAAGATAATTTGGAATTTGAAATTTTCAAAAATAAATATTAAAAATATTTTTAAACTGCAATTGAGAATGAAAAGAACAACAGGGATATTTTGATCTTTGTCTTGTTGGAGCCCCAACTACTATACACATCTCCACTTCCATTTCCAATTTTGGAAGGCTCCTCAAGAGAGGTATATATTCCCTTCTAATATTAGTATTGTTGTGAGGAAGATTAGTTAGTAATTAAGTATTAAGGTTGGACCTAGCAGGAAGGGCTGGAGCATTCCAAGATGGAATGAAGGAGTAGGAAGTAGGGCTTGTGCTCTGAGAGAGACTCCATTAGTGGTTGCTAGCCCTGGGAGATCCCAGAGTTAAGGACACCCTGCATCCTGATTCCCTGGGATATTGAGTGGTGGTGGCTTCTAGCAAGTGGACAAGATCTGCAGAGCTGCACCAAGTGGAGGAGGAGTTTGGGATCTGGTGGACGGCATCTCAAGCACACTCTCTCTACTTGGGTACCTTGGACCATCTTGGCTTTTGGCATCCTGTGATCATCTGTGGATTACCGTGAGAACCCTCAAAGCCACCCTCAGACCCATTAGCTGTGCTGGTCAAACCTGGCTGGAACCAGGTTTGAAGCAGCCTCCCAGACACTCCAGTGCTGTTCCTTTGGGCCCTGCCTGCTTAGATCACTAAGATTAGAGAAGTCAAGTCCTCCCCTTGCCCTGTGATTTTGCCCTTTAGGTTTTAGTATAGAATCCCCTATCCCACCTTTATTTAGTTGAACATAATTAAAACTGTTAAAACCTTTTACCTTGTTTGCTGGTTTCAAAGACTCTGGCCTAGTGGTGAGCTGGGTGACAGTTGGCCAACAGCCATTCTTGATAGTTAGCAGCAGCTTAGCTGTGTACTCTGGTCTCCCTATCCTGGTTGGTCCTGTCTCTCCTTCAACCCAGTGTGTGTGTACACACAACCATTAGGTTATATTTTAACATCCCTGGTGCCCATCTCTTTTACAGTATGCAGAGCATTTTTATATGAAATTGTCACAATGTGCAGAGAATGTTTCAATACAGAGTTGGTGAAGTTAAAAACTTAAGATGGAGTAGACAATAGGTTCAACACACAGAGAAAAGATCAGAACATTAGAATGCTGGATTCTAGAGGATGCAATCCATTATTATTTATATCCAAAGTGAACACACACACATACAGATTTCCGCCTTCCACCAAAAGATTAATTAAACCTGTCTTTTCTTTACCAATACATTAGTCTAATGGGACAAAAGCTACATTGCCAAAGAATGCAGCAAAACCTTGTAAACTATCTGCTTTACTGACCCTAGAAGAGAGCAGCTGCATGGACTCTCTCAGGATGGCCTGAGTTCCTGCCATCAGTTCCTTTACTGTCTTGCCTTAAAGCTCTCCTGAGTACCAGGGTAACACTGCAAGACTTAGAGCATAAGCATTCTGGCTAAACTAACATACCTTGATATCCAGCTTTGCCAAGTTTTGCAAAACCCAGATGCGATGAGACCAGGCATTATAGTTACTTGGGTATCTTCCAGCAGCTTCACCACAGACCTCGATCTCCTCTTGCACTATTCGCTGTACTCTTTCCATGGGAAATGTTGCCAAGTTCTCTTTCTTCACAAAAGTGGGTAAGGAGTTTTCCTGAATTAGTTGTTGTAGCACCCATCTCCTGGATAAATGGTAAAAGGGAGAAAGGGTCAGAAGAAATTAATCCAGGGAGTCTGAGGGATTGGGTAGGAAAAAAAAATTTTTTGTGGACACTAATTTATCAAGATAGCAGAGAAAGAAATTAAAACTGTTTATACTTTGAAACTAAAAGAACATCTGATTTTGTCAGCATCAATATGGTGGTCCTTCTGGGCCTGTTAGTGTCCTTGTGACACTTTTGGTATGGCCTGAAAAAAAAAAAGTTCATCTTTGGATGGCGATTCTTCTGGTGATGAATCTATCTAGGCTTGAACAACAAATATACTAACCTGATACTGATTCTGCATTTAAAATCTTTTCAGATGAGTATTAAATCAGCTACTATTCATACTATCTGCTAGTATACCCTTCAAGAACTTATGAGTAGGAAATACCATTAATTTCATAAAAACTGAATATTTTTCAAAGTAGGATAAAAAGAGGTACGAAAATGGCCAAATTGTATGCTGGGAAAATAGATATTGTAAAGGGGCTTACATACCACACTCTATCCATTCCCTCCACTTTTACTTAGTATATTCCTTCTGAATCAAGTTCTGCTAAATTCCCTGGTGTTTTTCTATATTCTAAAAGTTTTAGGAACACAACACTTCTATATTTGGTTCATTTTCTCTGGAAAATTACAAATCCTCATACATCACATTTTTCTTTGCATGTGGAAATTATAGATTGTATATTAGAATATGAATACAACTTTTCAACACAAAATGTATTGTTTCACATTAGTACTTTACATAAATTCTAAAAAATTATAGACCATCAGGAAAAAATGTATTTTGATGTACTTGAAAGTTATATTCTCCACATAATAAAAGAATCATTTAGCTGATTATACTTTATTTCTCAAATAACAAGAAATAGGGACTATGTGAAAACATGATTGGCAATGAAGATATTAGATCTGAGAAAAGTCAGAAAATCTGGCTACTCCTAAAAGTTTTCTTTTATCTTACATTTTTTCTGTTCCTGTAGAATCTATACAGGAATCTAGGCTAAGTTATACTCATAGAAGGAGAATAAGATTACCTGTCTAATGAAAAAAAATTAATCTGGTAGCTATTTCCTGGGGCTGAACAGACCCTAATAAAATCTCCCACTGTGGGAAAGCTGTTTCTTTTAGCACCCATATATTTGTTATATAAATCCATTTTATTTGAAATACATTTCAAGGAGATGCATTTAATAGCCCAAACTGCTATAATAGTAATTGAGTCTCTACTATTTCCCTTTCCATTCATTTCTTACACAGCAAGAATAATGGTATTTGGATCATAATGTTGCCAGACCTGTGAATCCATGTTTCTGGACTCTTCGGAAACTTAGTTAAGGCCAGTTTTCCCAGATGCAAGTCCTTAATTGGATTTAAAGTGCCAGATAGGATTAGCTCTTTCCTATTAAAAAAAAAAAATCCATTATTGCAACCTTCCCTCTGAAAAATTTGTAATGGTTATAATGCAAGCTCAGAATGAAATTAAATACGCTACTAAAAAAATTTATTTTCAACAATAGTAGTATACACAGTATCACATGATTCAAAAAGTACATTCCCATGCCTTTAAAAATAGTTCACATTTATAACAGTTTGCAAAGTCCTTTTTTGGGGTCATATTTTGCTTCCTTCTTTCCACCTTTACCTCATTCAAATTCTTTTCCCCTTCACAAAATCCCTGCTCCAATGCCACATTGTGATGTAAAGGTAACCCAGGGTTTTCAGAATTTATGCCAACAAGTTTTGGCAGGTCTCAACAAGCTGGAAAGACTTCAAGTACTGGCCTGGTGATGGACTGTTATTCAAGAAACATCCTTAGTTCAAAGAGACATATTACCAGAAGGTGAATGATCAGCTAAAACCATTTATTCTTTTGGCTACAAAACTCAAGAAATTAAATCCTAAAGTGGAGAAGGACTGTGAACTATCCCAGTGAAGAAGGCGCCCACATTAATGAAATAATGGATCTTTTGAAGTTATTAAGTTATTTTCTAGATATAGGAGAACCTTAATAGTAACAGAAAAGTAACACACCATTATTTCCAAATTAAAGATGAGGAAACAGACTGTGTCTAGTCACATGGTTTCAATACAGATGGGGCAAGATGAAATCCAATGTTCTTTCTACTATCCCACACTGTCTCTGAAAGAGGCCAGTGCTTAAAAATGGGAATGTGTCACTTAAATCTACTACAAAACCTGAGTTAACTGACATGTATTGTCCGATGTATGCATTTAGCTATGGTCAGGGACACCAATGACAATGACAGCTGGCGGGGGGATCTCAAATTGAAAAGACTTTATTTAGGAGACTCTGAGTGGGGCTGACTACACATAAAATACACATATACCCACAGACTAACCATGAACTGCAATCTGAAAAAGCTGTTTAACTAGATATCCCATTATTGGTCAAGAGCCTGACATTGATGTTGTCTGAACTCCAGGATTTGGTTATCGTTATTTCCTCTGATACTTATGATTCCTGGTTCTGACCCTGCACAAAAGCTTCAAACTCCTGTACCCACTTCAGGCCTTTTCAGTTCCTTCTAGCTTGTTCACAATGAAGTTCTGTCCCCTTTTCTGCTGGAACTTCTCTACTACAGCTTTCCTTTCCATTAGCAAACTACTAGGATACATTCAAAATCATGATTCACTAAGAAGAATATTTTTATGGATAGAAGGGATATGGTACAAATACTAAGGAGTCACTGGGTAATCTAGTCAATCATTAGTTTTACATTCATCTAGATAACTACCTTTACTATACTCAGAAGAAAGTCATTTTTTGGTCAAGCACTACTTGGGCCCTACACTACAGAATGGCCTGTTACTCTCTGATGAGTGCCTATGAACAATGGAAATAAGGTCTTAGTATTAAAAGCAAGATTTTAAACTCACATATCAAATAACATCACTAAAATAAAAAATTCAAGTCATTTTGACCTCTTAAAAAAAATTTAGTGCTACTAAACAGCCCTCCCAATTTTGTATTTAAACAATTTTTTTTCCTCTATTGAAGTTAAGTAATCTTTACAATACCTTCTTTGAAAAAAAAAGAGACAGAAAAGATTAATATATCTTCTCTAAAACTGATTCCATGTCATTAAAACATAATAGCTTGTAATCTGATTCTTTTCATGCAGAAAGATATAGACTCTTTAAATTACACAAAGCATTTTCCCTTCCAAAACCCACTGGCACTTTTATAATATTCCTTTTATCAGTGGGGAAAAAATTGACTTTTTTCTTTCTTTCAACCCTTACCTTCTATCTTAGAATTGATATTGGTTCCAAGGTGAAGAGTAGTAAGGGCTAGGCAACTGGAGTTAAGTGACTTTTCCAGGGTCACACAGTTTGGACATGTTTGTAGCTAGATTTGAATCCAAGACCTGTAGTCTTTAGGCCTGCCTCTCTATCTACTGAGCCGCCTAGCTGCCTCAACTCTCTTTTTTTAGAGAAAAATATTACTGTGAACTTATTTTAGAAAACTGGATTCACTTTCTAAAATCACTAACTGCAATGCATAAAACTATTTCTAAAAAACTGCAGCACTAATGAATGGATTACTGGCTTTTTTTTTTTCAAGAACATAAGTTTTGTCTTTATAAAACTTTCATAGATGACAATGAGACAGCTAATTCTTGCTGTTTTTCCTTCTAAGATCAATAAACTATTTATAAATTTACCTATCTAGCAGACAAAGTAAGAAAAAGAACTTGCTTTGCATGGACCTCATAACTCTTTAGCACAGAAATTATTTCAGTAGGTATTATTCTAGCTATCTCATGATCTGATAAACCTTCCTTTGGAAAAGCACCAACCTGCCTATATTTAAATTGTTAAGTACTTAAAAGGTTAAATAGAATCACAAAACCCAAAAAGTGAACAGATCTTGGACATTATCTCATTCAACTCCCTTATTCAGAGATAAGGAAATAGGCTGAGAGGTATTGTGACTTGTTCAAGGTTATCCAGTGCCTGAGAACTCAGATCTTCCCTTTAGTCCAGTGCTTCTTCCACTATACCATATTAACTCAAAAGTACTAATAATATATCATAATCAAATTTAATTATACTATTTAACAAAAGGAAAAAATAAGGGAATAGGGATTTAAAGCTCTAATAAGGGATTTTAGAAATCATTTAGTCAAATTTCCTGGTTTTATAGATGAGGAAACTGAGATCCATAAAGATCAAGTGACTTGCCTAATACTGAATAGTAGCATCAAAATATACACAAAATACAACTCAACATTTTGCAAAACAAGATAGAGGTATGGAACTATAAATAAAGTCTGTATATCACTGTCCTCTAGTGCTTGGTAAACACTAAGGAAAGTGGTCAGAGTGGGAGAAATTTATGGAAAAAAAAAAAACACTTATAGCTGAATTGTCTGAATTTAAAAATCCTTGGGCTCACGTGACTTTGGAAATCTGTCAAATACTTGATGAAGGTACCATACCTCACGTTCCATGCAGTGGTAAAGTCTGGGTTTAGAAGTAGCAGGGTACATGTGACATCTATCAATTCTAAAAGGAAGAAGAGTCCCATTAAAAATAAACAATGCTACTACTTGACTTCTAATTCTTTTAATGATTCATAACATGACTCTTACGTATTCACATGGCAATCTAGCTACTTGAAGTATAAACCAGGGAGTCAGATTTTAAATTATATATTAAAGCATAGAAGGTTCTAGTTTTCCTCTTACTACAATAAACAAATTTAAAAGGAGAAAAACCAACCCTTTTGTTAAATAACATTCCTCTTGTTTTACTAAGGTTTCAAAACTCAGTAATCAGAAGAGTATCATCAATCTATGGCACAAGCTGAAAATAGAATAATTTCCTTGTATTTGATAATTAAATAACAACTATTCAGAAAACATACCTCAACTTTTTGGGTTGATTAACCCCAAAAGTTAATAAAAATAGATATGGGAGAATTCTGTTTTATATAGTCTAAAAGTAATGAAATGAAGAGTAAATATTTTTTAAATTATTTATTTGACCTTCAATGTAAAGATTCTCCAAAGGTTAGACCTTGATTCACTTTACCGCACCCCGCCCCCCAGCTTTGTAGAGACCTAATTTAGTCAAAGGCTAATAGGATCACAGAGTAAATGGCTGGAAGAGAGAGACCTATATGGCCATGTAGTTCAATCCCCTTAGTTTAGAGATAAGGAACCCAAGTCCCAGGGAGAATGAATTAAACTGCCCAAGGTCACATGTGAGATGTAAAGTCCAATGGCTACAGATATTACCTCCCTATAGATGGAGGACTTTAGGACCTCTATCTCAATCCCTGAATACTTTCCTATATTTTCTACTCATTCGTTCCACAAGTATTTATTAAGGGTCTGTTGGATGTCAAGACATACTGCTCAGGATTGGAGATACAAAGAAAAAAAACCTTCAAAGTGTTCACATTTTATTGAAAGAAAACATACACAAAGAAAACAACAAAAAAATATACAAAGTAATTTCTGAGAGAAAGGTACTAGCAATATCATAGAGAAAGGTACTAGCAATATCATAGATGATCAACTTTAAAAAAAAAAAAAGTACATAATAATGGTTACTAAATACCTGTCTAGACAGATTGGGGGAATGAGGAGAAGGAAGGAGGGGCAGTGAAGAGGGACGGTTTCCGGAAATACTGTTGTAATAAAGAGCACTAAGCAAAAGCTTGTTATTCCCTATGCTTAATCTTTTTCCATATCAGCAAGTATTCTCCTAGAAAGTCTTTTAGTCAAATAATGCCTGTTAAAAAAGCTCTGAAATTTCCCATCTTTATATCATAAATCATAATGAGATTTGACTACTGGAAGAAGAAGAGAAATCAGATGTGGAAAGTTTCTCAGACTGCCTGAAAAGGTACTGTCATTAGGTATATTTTCCCACTCATCTTTCTAAATAATCTCAGCATTAAAAAAAAAAAAAAAGAATAACTACAACAAAGCAGTCCTCTAATAGCTTTGCAATCGAAGTGATTAATATACATCCAGATAACCTGTGGATACTCAAAAAAAAAAAAAACTGATCATGACTAGGATATTATCGCTATTACTTAACCCACCTCTTTGGTTTTAAACAGATGGACATACACAGTTTAATAAGGAAATAAGTTTAAAACCACTTACACTTATAAATCCTTTTATATTTATTATTTCATTTGATCTTTAAAACAAAAGTGTGAGGTAGGTATTTTAAGTACCATTATACACCTTTATTGCTATGAAAACTAAGGTTCAGTGAGGTTAAGTGTCTTGCAATGGCTCTCTAATTTGGATACCTGTCCTGGATAAGAGCATGAGGGGAAAAATTGATCTGGAGATCAAAAGACCTAGGTTTTAATTCTTGGTCCCACCACTTAGTAATCACCTTCTGAAGTTATGCAAGTAATTTTAATGAAAATTCAATTCAACAAACATCTGTTTTTTTTAAACCCTTAACTTCCATCTTAGAATCAATATTGTGTATTGGTTCCAAGGTAGAAGAGTGGTAAGGGCTAGGCAATGGGGGTTAAGTGACTTGCCCAGGGTCACACAGCTAGGAAGTGTCTGAGGCCAAATTTGAACCCAGGACCTCTCGTCTCTAGGCCTGGCACTCTATCCATGGAGTCACCTAGCTGCCCTCTCATCTAATAAGTAGCAACTAAGTACAAGGCATTATTAAACAAAATGATAAAATCTGTCTTTTACCAGTTGTCCTTTCTAGCTACATTAGTTTTTTTCAGTCTCTATAAATTAGGCAGAAATAATTCATACTGATAAATGGCTTAAAAACAAACACAAAAAAGCCCTCCCCTTTAACACCTTTCTCAAGCTACCAGAGCAGAAGACTTCTCTTTCTAATATCACTGATCATAACTGAGATTCTCCTCCCTTGACCATTCTGAAAACCCAGGTATAAATCCTAAAGAAATACTATTAAAGGCAAATATATAATAACAAAATGCTCTTCCCCACAGAAGTATTTCACAAAAACCCATAGACATAGCAGCAGAAGAGAGAAAACAACTAAAAGAAAGTGAGAGGAAACTTTTCTGATGAGGCTTCTCAAAGATTTCTGTTGGCTTCATATATTGCTAGCATTGGGAGAAAAATACAGTATCAACAGATATGCTAATTAGTGACTACTGTTGTGAGGAAGAACAACACTACACAATTATTAGGAGAGGAAAGGTAATATCAAAATCATTTATTCCAGTGGTGTCAAACTCAAATAGAAATAAGAGTCACTAATTTGTACTTGAAAATCCCTACTGGACCAAATTCTGACTTTAGTTTTAAAATGCAATGTTATCTATGTTTTATTGCATTTTACTTATTTAAAAATATTTTCCAATTACATTTTAATCTGGCTTGGGCCAGATTTAGAAGTGTTGCAGGCCCTATATATTTGGCATGTGATTTATTCCAATGCCTTCATGTTACTAGTTCAAAGAGAAATGGCTTGCCCAAGATCACGTAATTAGTTATCAAACCAAGACTTGAACTTCTAACACTAAGTCAATCAATCAACTATTGTACTAGGTTCTAGGGAATTAAAAACAGAAACAAAAGTTTCTTCCCCCAAGAAGTGTACATGCTATTAGGAAAGATGGCATACACACATATACAATCTCCCTCCTTCCACAAATCTGTGTGAATGGTCCTTCCTTTGTTTTTCTAAGAGACCAAAGACATCATGGGGTCATGTCTTGACTTATGCATGACCTGAATATAAATGAGGATGAGGTGAACAGAGTTGTCAGCCTCATTCCTCCAGTCATGGAAGTCCAATAGTAAGAGAAAAGTCAGGACAACTGGTGATGGCCCAGGATACAGTGGATGACGTTGGCATCTTCCATGTCTCCCTAACTCAATGATGGGTAGGGGGCCTGTTACCCTCAATCTAGTTTAGCTTGTCTGCCAAGACAATTTTATGGAGTGTGGCCACTGTGCAAGCTACAGCTTTTTAGAGCTATAAGTGAGTTGGCTGGCAGGTGGACATCAAAGGTGTGTGAGAAGCCCTGAAAAAGGCTCAGTGAGTCCTCACCAGTGAGTCCTCACCAGAGGTGCTAGTCTTTCTGAAATGCTCCGTGTGTGTGTGTGTGTAGGTTTGGGTATCTATCTATAATATACACGTATAAGTTGGGGGGGGGGGAGGAGGGGAAACGCTACTAGCTTAAGGAAGGAGTCAAAGTTTCCATGTAAAATGTAGCATCTAAGTTGTTGTTTTTTTTAAACATCTTTTTTTTTTAAAAAACCTTAACTTCTGTGTATTGGCTCCTTGGTGGAAGAGTGGTAATGGTGGGCAGTGGGGGTCAAGTGACTTGCCCAGGGTCACATAGCTGGGAAGTGTGTGAGGCCAGATTTGAACCTAGGACCTCCCATCTCTAGGCCTGACTCTCAATCCACTGAGCTACCCAGCGGCCCCTCTAAGTTAAGTTTTGAAGGAAACTGGTGAATCTAGGAGGTGGAGGTGAAGAAAGAAATGTATTCCGGGCATGAAAGACCACTTGTACAAAGGTACAGATATGGCGGATAGTGTATTATGACTCCAACAGGACCAATTTGGTTGGAAAGTTAATTGGGAGACAGATTGTGAAGAGTTTCCAATGTCAAGGGTTTGTATTTGACCATAAAGGTAAGAAAGCCACTGTAGTTTACTGAGGAGAGTCACAATGGTCAGGTCTGTGTCTTGGTGTTAACATTTTAGAAGCTATGTGGAGAGGGAAGAAACTTGAGGCAGCTACAACCATCAGGAAGATATTGAAATAGTCCAGGAAAGAAAGGTAATAAGGGTCTGTAAAAAGATGATGATTGATTAAGAGGACAGAAGGGGATAGATTTTGCAATGGAGACAGATTAACAAGATTTGGCAACAGAATGGATATGTAAGTTGAAGGAAGAATAAAGGGTAAAGGCTAACAGCAAGATTGCAAACTTGAGAATCTAGAAGGATTAATGGTGCTCTTAACATTTCAAAATAGGAAATCTGGGAAAGAGCTAGATTTAGAGGAAAATATAAATTCTGTTTTGGACATGCTCAGTAGTCCTTTTTACTATACTGTCCTGGGAGAAAAGTGAAAAGTAGCCAACAATGGAATTTAGGTACCCCCAAGACAGCAAACTGCCTGTTTGCTTGCAGCAAAGGTGGTTAGAAGGTACCACAAACGGGGCAGCTGGGTAGCTCAGTGGATTGAGAGCCAGGCCTAGAGATGGGAGGTCCTAGGTTCAAATCTGGCCTCAGACACTTCCCAGCTGTGAGACCCTGGGCAAGTCACTTGACCCCCCCATTGCCTACCCTTACCATTCTTCCACCTATAAGTCAATACACAGAAGGGTTTAAAATTAAAAAAAAAAAAAAAAAAGAAGAAGGTACCACAAACATCTGAAGATTTCAAATTCAGGACAAGGGAACTGGTTCAAGGACTTGAAGAGACTTTGTGAGGCATGTGTATTAATTGCAAATTTGTCTCCCATCTAGATGTTTCTGCTTTGCAAAATACCAGAAAAATTAAGCATTTCCATCTTGAAAGGAAAAAAAAAAGGAAAACAAGTAAGAAGGAAATAGGGGAGAAACTTGGAAATGATCTCTGAAATCTAGAATGCTAAAATTCTAGGCAGGAATTGGAATAATTTGGGATCATTAATAGTATTTTCATTCTTGCTGCTAGTTGAAGATAAAGAACTTAAAAGAAAGGATATAGGAAGTGAGCAACTAGGAAATAAACTCAAGAATGGAATTTACTTTCTAGACCAGTGATGGGCAAACTACAACCTGCAGGCCAGATGCGACCCCCTGAAATGTTCTATCCAGCCAGGCAACATTATTCCTAATCTGACGAATACAATGAGTAGGATACAATACAATAAAACTTGGAAAGAGTTGCCTTAGAAACAGACTGACAGATGAGCATTTCCTTTCCTTTGATCCCCTCTTTAAAAAGTTTGCCCATCATTGTTCTAGACCACAGTATAAGAATGATTTGTTACAGCTCTACTCAAGAGTCTATTCAGTGAGGGACAGAAGGGTGTATTTGTTCAGAGGCTGACTGTTGAGATTAAAAAGAACTTGAAAGAAGAAAAGAGAAAGTAGAAGATGAAAAGTACATATATGTATATATATACATATATGTACTTTTCATCTTCATATATATGAAGATGCTAATCTATAAACCACAAAGGTCAAGAAGGATGATATAAGAAAAGTATTTGGTGTCTCAGTAATCCATTGGGCACAGAAAACAGATAAAAATTGAGGAAGTAATTCTTGTGGGCTCTGATTTCATATACTAATGCAACACTGCATTGTGAACTTTGCTTTTTATCCAGTTTCTTAACTTACTAATTTAAGTTTCAATGCATCTATGATTTCACTGATGAGTATTTCCTCAAACAATCAATGCTATCACAAAGTTCTTGTTCCTGTCTTCCTGAATACCTTTCATAGGAGATGCATTCAATATGCAGGAAACCTCTCTAGATTTCTTGACATTTTGTGTTTAAGAGAATACTGGGCTCTCCATCAGTTATCCCCTGCTTGCTGTTCCTAGAGGACCAGTTTACCTCCTTTTCTGGTCATTCATTCTTTATGACACTTTTCTGTGAACATCCTCATTCATATGTTTGGGGTCTACTCACACTCACCCCTTATGGGCAATTGCAACTGTGTAATTCCAGCCTAAAGAAATTAAATCAATTGCGGACATACTGGCCTGGAAAAATACTGATGTTAAAAAGATGGAACTCTGTTTCAAGAAGAAAGTAATCTGGTCTACTTTCCTATTCAATTCTGCCAACTTCATAGTTTATCTGCAATGTCAGTCTAAGATAAATTATGTACTGAAGCTTCTGATTTGTCAAATGAACTACCTGTCAAAGTATGAACAGTAGATATTTTTCATCCACTTAGTTTTTCCTATGTGGACAGGAATTCTTTTTTTTTTAAATTTAATTTAATTTTCCCCCCATGGTTACATAATTCTTGTCTTCCTCTTCTCTTCCCCTCCCCACCACTTCCAGAGCTGAAAAGCAATTTCGCTGGTTATACATATATTATTACTCAAAACCTATTTCCATATTATTCATTTTTGTAGTGACGTAATCTTTTAAAACCAAACCCTAAATCATAAAACCCATATAAACAAGTGATAAATGATATGTTTTCTTCTGGATTTCTACTCCCACAGTTCTCTCTCTAGATGTAGATAGCATTCTTTCTCCTAAGTCCCTCAGAATGGTCCTGGATCACTGCATTGCTTTTAATAGCAAAGGTGGACAGGAATTCGGATTAGGACAAATTCTTTTGTGCAATTATGAAATTTCTTTTAGGATGTTCCATAACATTCTAGGGACAGATATCATTATAACAATTTCATCAGCAAACATGAACCTTTGCAGGACCACATTTTACTAAATGGAATCAAATACTTTTTTAAAAAGGTCAAATAGTAAAGTTTAATTTTACATTCTTTTTGCCTTTCAGTCAACTAGGTAACTATTATTATGTGGTCTGTAATAGAACATTGTCTAGTTTTTTCCCTTCTCAAATCTTCATCAAAAATGACCTCTAAGCTTGTGTAGATAAAAGAGAAAAATGCAAAAATGTTAATAGCTATTGACATTTTCTTAACTATATCGTTTCAGGATATATAATAATTTATTATTTTTTTTCCTGTGGCCTTAGTATCTTCCCCTCTAAGAATTAATCCCTCAATACCCTCAAAATTCTGTCACTCACAGCACAAAACTCCTATGTTATACTGACTCTAGAACAGCTGCTTTTCCTATCTTTATTTTCTTTTAGCACCTTCCTCTTCAATACATAAAGAGCTGTGATGTTAGAGCCCAAATGTGATGGTGCCATTGTAATTGGTGAAGAAAATGTTTTATAGAAATCTTGACAGATCTTTTGCATTTTTCATATTTCCAATTTTACCCTTAAATGAACAACCTTGTAAATTTGGGTTTTCTTCAACTGCATATTGCTGTATGAGATGCATAAGATGTATGAGATACAATCTCCCACTGTCTTTCTAAGATTTTACAAATGAGTTTTTATTCGAAACAAGTCTTACTTTAGGATACTACATATCTAATTGGCAAGACAAAGTATTTGCTGGCTGAGGGGGTTTCTATGTTCTTTTTCTCTCCTGGTTGTGGTGATTGTTTATATCTGTTAATATTCTTTAGGAAACGGTAATAACGCCAATCCCTGATCTATGCATTTCCCCGCCCCCCCCCTCCATTTTGTTGTCAGCAGTTTAAGTAGAAAATGGAGTTGACTCAAATGGGCACACTATCTTTTTATTTTTCAAATTTGGCATTGATTATGATCCATGCTCCCATCTAGATGATTTGAAGTCAAATATATACAGACAGTTGATTCATAACCTTACATCAATAACTAGTCATTTCCTGTCAAAATATAGCTCTCTTTTTTGTTATATTTTTGTCAGTACTTCCTGACTCATCATAAAGAATTTTATGAGTTAGAAGCATGAAGCCTCTGTATAGTCTAAAAACTTTGGGTCTCTAGTCTTTTAGTTCTGAATTGTATTTTCCAACATGATGATTTGGTTGGTTGGTTCTTTTTCTGCCAGCCTACTCTACATCAACCTTTATAATACCAAAGTATATTTTTATTTATTTTTTTCATAATGTTATGATTAAAAATGATGAGTGATTTTAACTAACACAATAAGTTACTAAAATTTCTCTGTCTCCTCAATTTCTGGAATAAATGTTGGCAGATAAGCTGCAATTATCTTCATGGTAGACTTTTAATAAATAAAATTAGCACTATAATATTAAATGATCCAAAATGTTAAAATGAAATAGTATTTGTACTTGCCTTTATAAAAAGAATAA
Organism: Gracilinanus agilis; assembly: GCF_016433145.1. Lineage (NCBI taxonomy): Eukaryota > Metazoa > Chordata > Mammalia > Didelphimorphia > Didelphidae > Gracilinanus > Gracilinanus agilis. The sequence goes on from NC_058130.1 coordinate 191,745,955, forward strand.
AACCAAATTCCACTAACTCTTTTACCTTTTTCTCCAAGAAGAACTTGTGAATCATACTTCCATTTAGCTTTTGTCTTCTAGTTTCACTTAGAATGACAATGTTATGATCCAAATTATTCAAGTCCTCTAGCACTACTATGTCTAGAATTTCACATTTAGTAATAGCAACTCTAAGCAATAAGGTAAAGTTTCCAGTTCAAAAACTGTCTCTGTCCATTAATGCCCATAGTGCAACTGTCACTGAAGCAGGAGTTTGCAAAGAACTAAGAGTCATTTTGTATTTTGATATATGAAGTGAGTTGCTATGGCCAAAACTTACCACTAAGTGGTTACCCTATTGGTGATGAGAATCTCTATACTTTAACCTCATGGGTCCCTGGAATTGTGTTGTTAGAACAATATTCAAACTCATTCCAGTAAGGTAAAATCTACCAAAGACACTTTTTTACTGGCATAGGCTTTGAGAACCAAGATCACCTTCACCACACAATGAGGTACCAGAGTCTAGTCTGAGTATTTAAAAGATTATATTAAAAAGCACTAAGAAATTCAACAAAAGATCACTAATAGAGAGCATAAGCTCTTTAAGAATAAATTATAGAGACTAATCTCATGGAGGGAAAGGCAGGTAACTATGAGTATATCAGGGAAATAGAACAATAGTCTCTAAATTTCAGCAAAGCCATGACAAAGTCTCTATGACAGTGATGGCAAACCTTTTAGAGACAGTGCTGGGCCCCGCCCTCAACCCCCAGTCTGAGTGCTGTGCCCACCCCCAAACCAAGTGCCAGGCATGCCCTGCCACCCCCCCCATATCCCACACAGGGGAGGGAGGAAACTCTCCCATTGGGCTGCTGGGCAGAGGGGTAAATAAAGTGAAGAATGTCCTCAGGAAGTGTAGAGAGGGGAAGGGGAGTGGCCCAAGCCCTCTATTCTGCTCCAGCTCTGCCACCTGTAAGCTGCCCACCGTAAATTACTCCCATGTACTTCCACTGGATGCTGAGCAGAGGGGTAGGTAGGGGGTGTGAAAAAAATGTCATCAGGCACAGTGGAGAGGGAGAGGGGGGCTACTCCACCCAAGTCCCTCTGCCTTTCTAGTAATAAACTGGGAGGGGGAGGGGGTTGCCAAGTGCCCACAGAGAGCACTCTGTGCTATCTTTGGCACCCATGTCATAGGTTCGCCATCACTGACTGATCTATGATAATTTTGCGGAAAAAAATGGGAGAGATGTTGTCTAGATGGCAGTTGAATAGGTTGCCTGACTTGATCTAAGATTAGTTGGAATGATATTGGACAAGAGTATCCTGGTCAAATGCTCCAAAAAGATGATCTTGTTCTATTAAACACTTTTATCAATAACTTAGATGAAGTCCATTAAAAAACACTCACATACTTATTATATTTATGTAGAAGATGGAAAAGGGAAAACTAATCCTAACAGGATTCAGATATCAAAAGATAATGATAGGTTAAAAAAGTGGGATAAATGTAACAAGATTAAATTTAATAAGGATAAACATATACATTGGCACTTCGATTCCAAAATATCAAGTACTTGATTGATAATAAAATAATAGTAAAAAAATAAAAAGCTCTGTAGTGCTTTAAGATTTTCAAAACATTATAATAAACATCTCATTTTATACTTAAAACTGCAGAGATGAGGCCTATTATTATTATTCCCATTTTACATATTAGTAAACTGAGGCAGATAGCATGTACCCAAAGTTACATGGCCAGTAAGTATATAAGCTCAATTTGAGGCCAAGGCTTCCTGACTTCAGGTCTAGCACTTTATTCATGAACTTACTCATTCTTTTGGATTGTAGCTCAATGTGTTGGCAATATGATTTGGTCAGCAAAAGAGTTAAAACAAACTCAGGCTACAAACTACATTAATAGAATTATTATTTCCAGAGCAAGAGAAATGACAGTTCCTGGTTAGACCAAATCTATAATATTATGTCTACTTGTGAATCCTATATTTTAAAAAAGGACACTGACAAGATATAGGACGAGGATGGCAAAGGGCCCAAAACAACCACGTCATATAAGCATTAGTTGAAGGAACTTGAGATAATTAGAATATAGAAAAGATCTAAGAAAATGCCTACATTTATGCACAGATGTGTATATCCAGTCCCTGTCTCTCTCGAGCTCCAGTCTTACGTCACCAACTGCCTACTGGACATTTCAAACTGGATGTCTTAGAGACATTTCAATTAAATATATCCAAAACAATACTCATCTTTCTCTCCAAATGCTTCCCTGCTCTCTATCAAACTTTTCTAGTTCTATCAAGGGCACTGTTATGTTACCAGATTTCCAGGTTAGTACCCTCAGCATAATCACAGACTTTACTTTCCTTTATTCCACATAAAAAATGAGTTGTCAAATCTTCTGGTTTTCTTATTTCCATAACAAACCTCACATTTCATGTCCTTTTCATATTAACACAGCAAGTGACCTACATCAGGACCCTATCCTCTCTCACCTGACCAACTGCAATGGCCTCTTTATTGGTCCCCAAGTCTTTCCCTATTCCAGTGCATCTTCCACACTACTAACAAGGTGATTTTAAAAAATGAAGATCATATTATGACATTCTCCTACCCAATAAATTCCAGTGATTCTTTATTGCCTCTAGGATAAAATATAAAATCTTGGTTTCCAAAGCCCTTCACAAGATGACCCCAACCTATCTTTCCAGAATTATACCCTTCCCAAACTCCACAGTCCAGGACAATTGGCTTTCTCTCTGATCTTCACCGATAGGATCCATCTCCCATCTTGATGCTTTTTTATCAACCAATCTCCCAACCTAGAAGCACTACTATTCCACATCTACCTCATAGAATCCCTTCTTTTCTTTACAACACACCTCTAGTGTCACTTTTTACACAAAGTCTTTCCAGATTCTACCCAACTGGTAGTGCTCTCCCTCCCTAACTGGTTTTATCCCATATTTACTTAAATGAAAATCCAGGCATGGAGGATAGTCAATGAAAATGGCTGGAGTCAGGAAATTGAGTTTTATGCAAGGACCAATAAGAAGGCCAATGTCACTGAATTATATATGATTCTATAACTATAACTATAACTATATATATAGTTAGAGAGAAAGAGAGAGAAAGAGAATTCTTGCATCTAAAATAGCATTTTTGATACTATAAAATAACAATGATGGCTACTGAACTGATACTCACTAAGAAAACATTTTATGCTCACTAGGTTAGGAATCTATTTTAGATAGGAAGAAGCTCTTCTATACCTTAAGAATCCTCTCTTTTGACAAAGGTTAGCATTTCCAGATTATCACTGGGTTTTGCCATAAAGTGGATAATAGGAAAGGATAGAGAACTGGAATCACAAGAAAATTAAGTTCAATCACCTTTCAACAACTTGAGGAATAATTATCTAGTTTGTAGAATGTTCTGATCCCTTTTCTTTCCCTTAGGCCAAGAGGTCTAATTTTAAAAAATGATGTTAATATTTTAAAATCACTAACAACAGGGAACAATGAATTTAGGAAAAAGGAAGAAGTTATAGCAACTCTGATGGAGAAAGTGAAGAACTAATTTCCTTGATAAGAGTGAGAGAGGAGAGTATAAAAGGCTGGACTGAAGCTTAGTATCACTTAAACTAAAAACATGGCAACTGGTCTTACTACTTCCTTGCAAACAAAAGGAAAAAAATGAAAGCAGTATCAGATTTTATATTTTTGGACTGAAAGATCATTGCAGATGGTAATGCAGTAATGAATTAAAAGGCACCTGCTTCTTAGAAGGAAAGCTATAGAAAATCTAGACAGAAAACTAAAAGCAGACATCATCTTGCTGACAATGGTCTATATCAGTGATGTCGAACCTTTTAGAAACTGGGTGCTATGCCCCACCCCTCCTGACTGAGTGCTGCATGTGCCCCACCCACTCTTACCCTCACACAGGAGAGGAAGAAAGCTCTCCCACTGGGCTGGTAGGCAGAGGGGCAGGTGAAGTGAAGAATCTGCTCAGCACTCTTAGAGGGGGGAAGGGTGAGGCCTGAGCACTCCCCTCCCACCCCAGCTCTGCCACCTGTGTGCCACCTACCTTCCCCTCTGTGTGCTCCTATTGAGCTGCTGGGCAGAGGGGTGGGGGAATGTGAAAAAAATGTCATCAGATATATGGAAAGGGGGAGGGGAGCAGCTCCACCCAAGTCCCTCTCCCTTACTAGTAATGAACTCTGGTAGCAACAGTACATGTGCCCAAAGAGAATGCGCTGTGTGCCCTCTTTGGCACATGTACCATAGATTCATCATCACAGGTCTATATAATCAAAGATATAGTTTTTCCAGTAGTGATGTATAGCTGTGAGAATTGGAATATAAAGAAAAGCTGAGTGCTACAGAATTGACACTTTTGAATCATGATATTGGAGAAGACTTTTGAGAGTTCCTTAGGCAGCAATACTTAAGACAGCAAGACATCAGCTAGTACTTAAAGAAATTAATTCAGACTAGTCATTGGAAGGATGAATACTGAAGTTGAAGCTTAAATACTATGGCCACATGATGAGAAGACAGCACTCACTGGTAAAGATTCTGATGTTGGGGAAGATTGAAAGCAAAATGAGGAGATAACAGAAGACAGGAGGGATAGTATCCTGGAAGGAAAGAACATGAGGTCAGACAGACATAAGGATATAGTGGAGAACCAAAAGGCCTAGCATGCTATAGTCCTTGGAATCACAAAGCCGGATACAAATGAACAACTAAATTTCCTAACAAATTTTACAATTTTCTAGTGAGACTCTCACTCTCATTCATTAAATATTCTATGACTTCAAATCATTAAAACAAGTTTGATAGATATCTTTGTAGTTAATCAGCCTATTTAATCATGTTCTCCTGATCAGAAATTTGCTCCTTTAAAAAAAATTCCAGAGCATCACATAATTTTAGGCAGTTAGTATATGGGTACATAAGCTATAAAGAATCTTGACATGAATAATCTAGATATGGACATTTTTAAAACCATCTGATCACTACATATTACCATGGTCAAGCTTAAGAATGTGATAAAATTAAAAAGTTCATCCTAATATGTATGAAAAGCTATTAAGATTCAAAGTCTAAACACCTTAGCTATTTCATTTCCTCAGATGTCAGCAATTTTGGTATCTTCTAAAACCTAAGCAGTCCAACTATATGTTAAGTCAATTTTGAAAAAAATGAGGTTGAGTAGCAAAGCAAGGTTTTACAACTCTGGCAAAAAAGATTCATCAGATATCACAGACCAACAAAGTCTATTCTTACAACAAAGAGGATTACAGGGGAGAAAGGACACACACAGAAGTAGCCTGAACTAATGGAAAGAGTGCTGTAAATGCAGTAAGACAAGTTTAGATACTGCCTTTGACGACTGAATACAGCAAGTTCCTTCCCCTCTCTAAGACTTGGTTTTTCATCTGTAAAGCTACAGTCCTGCTTGTAGCAGAAGCCTAACAAGGTTGTTCTAAGGCTCAAAATAAAATATACATTAAGTGCTTTGCAAAGCTTCAAATGCAACTCAGTGGCACAGTATATAGAATACTGATCTTGAAGTCAGGAAAGACCCGAATTCAAATTCACCTTCAGACATTTCCTGGCTCTTCCTGCCTCAAATTCTCTTACAGAAAATGGGGGTAATGGTGGCACTTACCACCCAAGATTGCTTTGAAGATCAAATATAACTCAGCCAACTACCATTTATTAAGCATCTAATATGTGCCAGGTATTGTATTAAGCACTGGAGATAAAGAAAAAAGAAAAAGCAAAGCACATATGTGTAACATGTGTAAATCACTATGAAAACTTCAAAATACCATAAAAATGCTATTATTATTATGTGCTATATGCATGACAGATATATTTACGATGACAAATTCCTCTTAAATAAAACAAATGTTTTCACATATTATAATATTTATCAGAAAAAGTTAAGGAAACATTCATAGAGAAAAGAGAATATATTTCAAATTAAGCCATGTAAAGCAGACCATTCTTGCCCATGTCATAGTTAGAAATAAAGATTAAAGAATATGTGGCTAGTGGGAGTGAGAGGAATCTAAGGAGAATACAATGTGTTTCTTGACCTCAAAATTGTTTGTTTTTTTAAATTCTTACTTTCTGTCTTAGAATCAATACTGTGTATGGTTCTAAGGCAAAAGAGTGATAAGGGCTAGGCAATGGGAGTTAAGTGATTTGTCTAGTCAAAAAGCTAGGAAACGTCTGAGGCTAGATTTGAACCCAGGATCTCTCTTCTCTAGGCCTGACTCTCAATCCACTGAGCCACCCATTTGCCCCCTCAAAAACTATTTCTTAATTGGACAAGGATTAGAAATCTGTACAAAAGCCCAAGTTGAAATATACCTCAGATACTTAACTGTAAAACCCTGGCAAGACACTTAACCTCTATCAGCCTTGTTTCTTTATCTATAAAAAGGTGACTAAATTGCACCTATCTCATAGTGTTTTTTTTGAGGCTCTGCAAACCTTAAAGGACTATATAAATACTATTTTTTAAAAGCAATAAACAGACAGTTACCTATAATGTACCTAGTACTGATAAGTATTAAAATGTGTTTTTGAAGAGTTTCATGAAAGATAAGGAACATGAATGAATCAAGTCTTGAAGAAGGGGTAGGATTTGTTCATAGAGCAGGAAAGAGGTAGGGCATTTTAGTCTAGAGAAAGGCCAAAAAAAAAAAAAAAAGCTCCTTAATGGCAGGAATACATTTGTCTTTGTATTCCCTTGCATACAACACATGTTTAATAAATGCTTACTGAAATTAACTTTTTAAAAAGGCACGGAATAAGCAAGAGAACAGAGCAATTGACTAAATTGAGGGTGAATGTGGGGAATTAATGGGTTTGAGCTGAACTTTGTATACAACTTCCCCAGCACTACTGTACTGAATAAACGGTAAGTACTTAATATTTCTAAAATCTGAATTCTCTCTGGCTCCTTAGTAGGTGAAAGACATTAAACTACATTTCATAAACTGGATTCATGGTGGTATCTTCATGAATACGGGTCACAACATACTCACTATGATCATTCCTACAATCCCTCCTACATTACTTAAGGTGCTACTTTTTATGGCTTGTTACCCATAAGTATATTGCTCATTCATTACAGATTACTAAAAAAACCAAACCAAACCATAGTTCAGACTTACCATCTTTGTTTAGTCGCTGCTTTCTTTGCCTATAGAGGAGAAGCTTGTTGTGAACATATGGCAAAAGAAACTTGACACACCAACTCTCCACACCAAGTTTATTTTCAACCAAGACTATTGGACTCCGGTTGTATCGAGCTTCAGGGCAGGGAATTAGTCCTATTTCATCTCTTAACACAAAAAAATATATGAGAGTTAAGGATACATACAAAGTACAAAAACATAAAAAATAACTGATATAATAGATTATTAATAATATAAATCCTGATATATGCTACATATATGATGTAAAAGCTATACATTAATGATATAAAAGTTCACCATATAATAGCTTATTAATATAATGGCTGATATAAAAGATGTAACAATAGTTTCCAAACCATCTTCCTTCTAATCATACCAACTGAGATTATTTTGTCTATTTTTAAAGTATTTGTCATGAACTTTACAAACAAACATAACAAGCCGAAAAAAAAGACCGTATAGGAAACTACGAATCTTAATTATGTAATGAGGAATACTAAATTCCTCCTATTTTTTCCCTCATTTCTCCCTAATTGTATTCTTTATTTCTCTTTCTTTTAATTCCCCTCATTAAAACTAAACAAAGCCACCTCAGACTTTGCATTTGTCTTAAATCCCTCAATGATACCCAAAGACAGTAGGGTTCTAAATGGAGAAGTGTCTCTTCTGCAATTAGGATACAGCAGTGCATCATTATTTGTCCAATTAGTCAAATGTATTTAATTTGCTAGATTACTCATCTGTTCATATTTCAAAATCTACCCAACTTTATATCAGGAAAGCTTTAAAGTCTTCAGTCCTAAATTTGCCCCTATATAGTTATATTAGATTTCTGGGAAAGTTATTCTTGATTTTAAGACTTACCTTTTGTTCACATTCTAAGATTTTCTCTCCTTTAAAGTACTTGCATCATATTATTTTGTGATTCTGATTGTACTTCCTTGGTATATAGGTTCTTTTTTTTTTTTTTTTTTGCTCCCTTAGATCATTTTCTTTCTTTGATTTGGAAGCTATGGATTTTAGCTGTAGCATTCCTGGCTGTTTTCAATTGGGGTTTCCTTAAAGGTGATTACTGAATTTTTTTTCTATTTCTTCTAATAACATAGATAATTTTTCTTTATGATGTCTTGAAATACCTAATAATCATAATTTTTGTTTTGGATATGTTTTCTGATATTTGATCTGATAATTCTCTGATCTAATAATTCTCAAACTATCTTGTAACTTGTTTTCCAGGTCAATTTCATTCTTTCTTGACAGTAATTTACACATTCTATTTTTTCAGTCTTTTGATTTCTCTAATATTTATTGTTGTCTCATGGAATCACTGAATTCTATTTGCTCTGACTTAGTTTTTCCAATAAATCAACTTCTATCAGGTCTTCCCCTTTCTTTTCTAAGCTATCCTCCTTCTGATTTTTTCCTCAGGAGTTCTAATTATATTTTGTTAATGTCTTATTTCATTTCTTCACACCACTTCTAGAGATTTGTGACCAAGTTATTCTTTTCTCTGAAGCTCTATTTTTACATCCTACAAAATTACTTTCTATTTCTGGGTGTACCTTTTGGGCTTTTCTTAACCTATAGTATTTCTTCAAAGTATTTGGATTTTCTTCTATTTATTCATTATTTCTAGCTTTAGATGCTGGGATGGCATTTTGTGCCAAGGTCGTTTTATATCCCCACCCCCACTTATACTCTTGCACTCCAAAAAAATTTAATTGATTAATTGTTACATTACCCTTGTAACTATCAATAATGTGTAAATAAGTCTTGACAGACCACACCAGTGAAAATGCGAATAGTGGCTGGGGGGGGGGGGTGAAGGAGGTGAAGGGTAAAGGGAAATTTTTTCTAAAAATAAAAAATTATTTAAAAAACAAAAACAAAACAAAAAAAACTCTAGCCACCAGAGATACTGTCATCCCCACCTCCCTTAGTGGGGAGGGAAGATGAGTTACCCACACGTGACAATAAGTAACAAATCAAGAACAAGGGACTGCCCTTTGGGCAATCCAAAACCAGTACTGAGGCTGCCATTTGTCCACTTGAATTAGAGGTGGACCCCCAGGAAGTGAGGAAAGATGCTATCTCTTCAAGTATGATGGTAACTTCCTATTGATGCAGTTCAAACTTCTGGAGGATCTCAGCTGAGACCTCAGGCTGCTTCCCTTCTGAATTGTCACATGGGTAAGTTAGGCTGACTTCCTTAGGCCTACCTTGGCGTTTTCCAGAGTCTTGACCTCGAGAAGGTTTCTTTGCCTCTCTAATTGCTAAGGGCTTGTAGCTAGTAGCCAATTTAATTAATCTTTTAGTTCTCATTCGGAGGTCTGGACCAGAGTGTCTGTCTGCCTGCCTGTCTGTCTGTCTGTCTGCCTGTCTGTCTCTACCTTCAACCTTCCTAATTGTAAATAAACTATCATAAAACCCATCCTGACTTAGGTCTATTTTAATTATGGAATCAATCTAGATCTGATTGATTCCTGGCGACCACACCTTAAATATATATCTATTTAATATCTAATTTTTCCCTATTACAGGAGCTATTTAAAGCATATAGAGCTTAAGGCACTTTCCTAGTGTCAAAAAACTAACAAGTGCCTCCAAGTTTAGTACTTTCCCCATGACAATATTCTATCTCTTCTAATTTAATCATTATTAATAGTAATATGCCTGATATTTCTTATGTAGGGTTTTAAGGATTCTAAAGCATTCCACTCAAATCCTAGATCCTAAACATATTACTTGACTGGGCTACTCTGGGATCTAGTTTCCTCAACTGTAAAAGAAAACAGTGAATCTAGAATACTAATTCACAGGGTCTTTATAAGGATCAAACAAGATAAATCATGTGAATTACTCTGCAAACCATTTATTATGATGATGTCATCTGACACTTCCAGAACCCTCAAAGGATTCTTTGTGTCTTCAATATTGATGAGATCACAGATATAGAGCTATAAGACATCTTAGACTTCATAAGGCTATCACCTTACTATATACATGGAGGAGAAAAAAGAAGTTCAGAAAGATATAGTAAGATGCCCAGAATCATAGCACTATTTGCTGGCAGAGGTAGGCCTAGAACACTGGATTTTACCTCTAGTACAATGCTCTTTCCACTATTGTGGAGATTATTGTGGGCATAAAGAGAATTCCACAAAGGTACTATGTTTATTCTAAGGTTCTGACAATTTAAATCATGTTATTTTAGAACTGGATAGGATCTTAAGAGATTGGCTAGTCCAATTCCTTCATTTTCTAGATGAGGAAACTGAGGATCAGGAAAGGAAGTGATTTACTATGGTCAACAAGTAACAAAGTCTAGTTTTTAACCAGATCTGGTGACTTCCATTGGCTCTTTTAGCCAACACCAAAATGACACAAGTTGGGAATCTCTCCTTTCTGGTTTGATCCTCCAAAAGGCACAGTAATAAACCTTTTTTTTAAAAATGTTACCCATAAAGTCTACTGAAAAAATTCTGCTAATGCAGAATTAAGTTGGTCATCAACATAAAAGATCTGGTAGCCCTGTGAAGCAAAGTATGATCTTTCCAATCTGAACCATTTATCTATTTATCCTCGAGAGTTTACACTCTGTTCTCATGTTGGTTAGATGGCTGTTTTGAAAAAAGGACTACCATAAATGTTTTCTGACTATTCAGAAATGTAATTCACATTCCTAGAAATTCCACACATCTAAAATGTAATGTCCTGATGATGTGAAACAAGACATGAAATTATTACAGCACTTAGGACATAATGTAAACCTTTTCAGTTTAATGAACAATTTTTCTAATTAGGTCTTTCACAGTCCTTCCCCTCACCCAGTATGATGCAATTAATTATATTTAAAAAACATAATTCTTATTTATTGGTAACTATATTCAAAGATTTCAGAAAATAGATGAGACTATCTGAAGTTAGTAAAACATGTTTTCCTTTAGATGTCATTGGATTTCTCACACATATAAATTTAAATCTCTTACTCTATCTCCTCATACTTTACTAAAAACTGCAATAAACTATAAAAATAAATTTTATGGTGACCATTCCAGACCAGGCCTTTTATTTTAATTTACCTAGACTAACTGAAATGGCCTTCTCTTCTAATTGGTCTTCCAGCTTTTAATCCCACCTGTTGCATTCATCCTTTACATTGCCTACAACCTTTTATGTTACTCTCCAGCTTAACATTTTTCAATGGCTTTTCATAAAGGACAAAAAGTCCATACTATTTAATCTAGTATCCAAGGCTCTCAATGAATTAGCCCCAAATTGAGCTTTACAATTATATTTGGCACTACTGTTTCAACAAAATTCTAGATTCTAAGAAAACTAGTCTATTCATTGTCCCATAAATATCATTCAGATAATCAAGTACTTTTCAACAATTATTATGTGCCAGATACTATGCTAATAAGCACTGGGATACACACAAAAATGAAATAGTCCCTGCCCTCAAGAAGCTTACATGCTGGGAGCAGCTAGGTGGCTCAGTGGATTGAGAGCCAAGCCCAGAGATGACAGGTCTTGGGTTCAAATCTGGCCTCAGACACTTCCTAGTTGTGTGACCCTGGGTAAGTCACTTAACCCCCACTGCCTAGCCCTTATCACTCTTCTGCCTTGAAACCAATACCTAATAACGATTCCAAGACAGAAGGTTAGGGTTTAAAAAAAAAAAAAAGAAGAAGAAGCTTACATGCTAATGAGGGAGACAACATGAGGGAGACAACATGCAACTAGGTAAATACAAACTAATAAATGATGTGCGTGTATGTGTGTGTGTGTGTGTGTGTTAGATGAGATTTAATGATGAAAAGGAAGGTCCTAGTAGTTGAAAGAAACAGAAATGGTCTCCTGCAAAAGGGGGCATTAAGCTAAATCCTGATAGAAGCCATGGACACTCAGGCACAGAACAGGATGGAGAACATTCCAGATGTGGGAGACAGTCAGTGCAAAAAAACAGAGATGGAGCCACAAGTGTCCTGAGTAAGAACAGCAAATAGCTTCTGGTTGGATTGTAGAAAATGTAGAGAGGGATGTAGAGAGAAATTAGCAATGTAAAGCTGGTGCCAAGTTCTAAAGAGTTTTCATTGCCAAATGAAGACATTTGTATTTGATCCTAGAGCTAAGAGTGAACTACTAGAATTTATTTAGTAGGAGAGTGATATGATCAGGCTTGTATTTTAGGAATATCAATTTGACAGCAGTGTGAATGATGGCAGGGAGACCAATGAGAAGACCATTTCAATTGGCTAGACAAGAACTGATAAAGGCTTGAATGGGAGTGGGGGGTAGTTATGTGAGTAGAGAAGGTGACAGATACAGTTATTATGGAGATACAATCAATAAGACTTGGCAACTTTAAATTAGATATGCATTGTTGATGGAAATAAGAGAATAGAGAATGTTTTAAGATTTGAACCTAGTTATTAGCAAACTAACATTTGTTAAGCACTGGATAGAATCAGGTACAATGCTAAAGTGTGGGTATATTAAGAAGAACAAAGACCCCTGCTCAAGGAGTTCACATTCTAAAGATGTCTAAAGATATCTAGAGATATGAGAAAAACAAGAATCTAAAGGAGTTCCCTTGAATTTCCTCTTTCTTAATTGGAAAACAACTGCTAAACAAATTGGGGTATACAAATGTAGTATAATATTATTTTCTCATAAAAAATGTTGATATTATTTCAAAGACTTCTTAACTGATGCAGAGTAAAGTGAGCAGAATTAGGAGACCAATTTCTATAAAACAAAAAATTCTGAAAAGACTAAATGACTCTAATCAATGCAATGAGCAACCATGTCTCCAGATGACAGATGCTGAAGCATGTTACCCATCTTCTGGCAGAAGTAATAGGCATACAGTAGATAGAAACACATTTTGGGGTATGGCCACATATAGGTATGTTTTCCCTGACTATGTTTATTTGTTTCAAGGGTCTTTCCCCCAGCTCTTTCTCTTGTTTTTTTTTTCCCCCCATTGGGATAGGAGAAGGTTAGCAATAGTGATGCCAAGAAAAAAGTTGAGCCACTAAATCATTTTTTTAAATGCATGGAATGGAGGGAAACACAGATACAAGGATGCTTTTGGGAAAAAAAAAGTGGAATTTTTATATATACATATATAGATGGGTATGTATATATACACACCTGTGTGTATATATCAAGCAGTATTAAGTGGAAATTCATGTTTTCATGTATGATCCTCTTTTTGTATTCTGTTGTATATACAGAAATGCTTTTTTAGGGTTTTAAGTTTAGGATTTTTAAAAAAGAAAACTGGAGAAAGGTAGGAAGGAGCCAGGTTGTAAAGTGTTTTAAATATCAAAATGTCAGGATTTTATATTTGATTGGAATTTACTAAGAATAGGGATGATGTGGACAGACTAGAACTAAATGAAAAGCAATTTGTTAGCTGAGTGGAGAATGGTCTAATTTAGGAAAAGACTTGAGACAGAGAATAACTGGAAATTTATTTAATAATACAGACATGAAGTGAGGATCTGTATCAGGTGAGAATTAAAGGGATCTTCCTAAAGTGTAGATCTAACCATGTCAACCACCTATTTGATAAACTCTAGTTTCTCTCTATAACTTCCACAATGAAATATAAAATCTTCTGTTTGGTTTTTAAAGTCCCTTATAACTTGACCCACTTCTATCTTTCCAATCTTTTTATAATTTAATCTATGATCCAGTGACACTGGCCTTGTTCTTCCTCAGATAAAACACTCAAGACTCCAGACATTTTCACTGGCTGCCCCTCATCCACTCCCTCCTCACCTCTGCCTCCCAGCTTCCCTGATCAACTTTAGATTCAGCTAAAATGCCATCTTTTTCAAAAAGCTTCTCCCAGTTCCCCCTTAATGTTAACACCTTCTCTCTATCCACAAAGAAATGTAAAATATGGGCCTTTCCCTCAAAGAATTTATAATCTAGTTTGTTGTTTAGTCATGCCTGATTCTTCCTAACTCTGTGGACCATTGCACACTAATGCTTTTCCTGGGATTTTCTTGGCAAAGATACTGGAGTGGTTTGATAGTTTTTTTTTTCTAGTGGATTAAAGCAAACAAAATATCCCGTATACATCTTTCTTGTACATAGACATTTGCATGTTTCCTCTCCCTTATGAGCTCTTTGAGGTAAGAAACTATTTTGGTCCTGCATTGCATCTTCAGTGCTTAGCATAGGAGCACATATTAAGTGCCTAACAAATGAATGTTTGTTGACTTCAAGACTTGGCAACAGATGAGCAGTGAGAGAAGTTGAGGAGTTGAGGAACACAGGGTATTCCACAAGGAATATGGTGGAGGATGGTAGTGCCCCCTCGATAGTAACAGGAAAATTCAACAGTAAGAAAGTTTGGGGAATGATGAGTTCTATTTGGCACATGCCAAGATGAAATAATTTTTGACCTGTAGAATATTCTTGGCAATAATCCGTACTAAACACCATCATTTTATGGATAAGGAAACTTAGGCACAAAACAAGGGTAAGAGATTTGCCCAAAGTCACAAATAATAATTTATATAGCGCTCAAAACTTTATTTGATTCATGAAAGAACCCTGGGGATTAGATTCTGGTAAGACTCCTTCTTTGCTTATTTTGTCAAATAATTTGTATAGTATTGGCATTAGTTGTTTTTTAAATGTTTGATAGAATTTACTTGTGAATCCATATGACCCTGGGAACTTTTTCTTGGGAAGTTCCTTGATGGTTGTTCAATTTCTTTTTCTGAGATAAGATTACTTAAGTATTCTATTTCCTCTTTTGTTAATCTAGGCAAATTATATTTTTGTAAATATTCACCCATTTCACCTAGACTGTCATATTTATTATCATATAATTGGGCAAAATAGTTCTTAATAATTACCTTAATATCCTCTTCATTAGAGGTGAGATCACCCTTTTCATCTTTGATATTGCTAATTTGATTCTGGGGATAAGATTCTAAGGCATTATTAGACCTATTTTCCAGCAGAAACCGCAGTTCAAAGTGATTATATAATTTACCTAAGGTCACACCATGATTTGTCAGAAGTAGGATCCTAAACTGCCTTCAAATCCTATATCCTCTCTCCACTATACTAAGAGCACAGGAGAGGGTTTAGAACAGAAAAGAGGTCTCCCAAATCCTAGACTTACCTAAGAGATGCCTTCCACCCCCTTCAACCCCTTGGACCTTTATTCAGTCTCTACTTACCCAAATCACTTCTATTCTGTAAGGTCCAGCTTCAGTCTAACTATTTCCACAAAGCCCACCCTAACCACTCCTAAATGTCTCACAATACTTATCATCTATGCCATTTGTCTCACGGTATCCCACATCATATTGTGTCATTTGAAATTGCTGTAAGCCCTAGGAGACTATGTCTCCCAGGGCTCCCTGCTACAACTTCCTCTGACACCTCCCAATTCTTTTGTGGGAGGTGTCAGAGAAAGTATAAAAGAGAAAGTTTGGCGCCTTTTTGGGCTGTACTCTACTCTCTCCAGCCTGGAGGCCTTTTCCCCTTTCTATCTATCTCCTAGTTTTTCCTAGACCTTCCCCTTCTAATTTAAATAAAACTTAGCTATTCTAAACCCTATAGTTGCTCTCTGATTTTTTATTTGAGCCCCAAAGGGCTTTGGTCAAATTTCCCCCTGCAGGGGCTGGAGACCCCTACTTTCCTTTCCCTTCCTCTACCTTCCTCTCTCCTTTCTCCCATTCCTCCAATCCTCCTACCTTCATCCCTTCACCCCCTTATAATATCTTATGTTAGTGTGCCTTTATCTCACTAGCTAGATTATAGATACAGTTTGTTGGCTAAGAGTCTGATAGAATTGGGTCTGAAGTAAGAAAAAGTTCAAATGTGGCCTCAGACACTTAAATCTGTGTGACTCTGGGCGAGTCACTTAACCTATGTTTGCTTTAATCCATTAGAAAAAGAAGTATCAAACCACTCTAGTATTTTTAGCAAGAAAACCCCCAAAACAGCATTAGTGTGCTAGGGTCCACAGAGTCTGGAAAAGTCAGCCATGAATAAACAACAAACAAGATCATAAATTCTTTGAGGGAAAGGCCCGTATTTCTTTGTATATCCCACTCTGGCCTAGCATGGGGGCTCTGAACATAAGTGATTTAAAGAATTTATTTTTTTAAAAAATGGGAGATAATCCCCCTTGACATGAGTAATTGTGATCCAGTTTTGTTCACAGCTATTTCCTGTTTACTTAACAGTAATTGACAATGTTTTCCAACAGGGTCGTTTTCACTTATTTTCAAATAAAAAGGATGGTTTTCTCTGAAAAAATCATTCTTTATAGTGAGATCTACTACTTGATGAAGCACTAAACATGGAAAATTTAACAAATGATTTGTCAGAGAAAATGTTTAAACAACATAAAAAGCACAATTAATGGAGGGATAGAATTCCACAAATGAAAACTGTCAGCTTTTTTGGCATAGGAAAATTACAAAAACAAAAGATAAAGGCTGGAAAATTTTTTTGTAAGAAAAATCACAAAGACGTGACTTTCATGGAAAGCATTCCCTTTTATTTATATTTATTTATAAATTTAAAATATTTTATTTGAAATAAGGGAGCCTAGAAGTTCTGTTTGAATTACTGGAAAGCTGAAATTTACAGAGTTTAGTACTCAAGAGAATAAAAAAGTATTATTTCAAATTCAACTTTTATTATCATAAAGTAATAGTCAAAAGAATCAAGTCACAATAGGCCTAAATAATGTTATTACTTAATAATGCAAACAAGTTAACATTTATTTTAAAACACATACTCTATTTTCCTTATACTACTGATGCTAAATTATCACTAAGATTGAGTTAATATGGTTCAAATTAATTAAGCTTTAAAAAAAATCTTTCCTAAAGGAGGTATACTAAGTCTACTAACTTGTGGCTTTTTTAGCAAATCCAGATTCCCCTACCAAGCAATGTCACCTAAATCAACCTCAAAATGTCTGCAAAGAATTTAGAGCAACGTGAAGAGATACTAGCATGACTGATTTACTTTTACTTCCTTTGATTTCTTCAAAGAAAATATACCATGTCATCTAATAGTAAGAAAATGGGACCTCTTATTCAGTTATTTCTAAAAATGTCTATCTCTAATGAAGCTCCCAATTTTAGGATTCAGTAATTGCTATGGTTACTCACAGACATTCTGACTAATTCTAAAAAGCCAAAGACAGCTGGGATGGTGGGGCAAAAAGTGGAGAAAGAGAACACTTTGTCTGAATCTCTTTGTACTTACATGTACTTATTATTTATGCTTATCTGTATAAATATCTTAAACCCTAAAAAAAACTATAAAGTTGAAAGCAGGCAGAATTTGTGTCAGTTTAAAAAAATTAGACTGCTAATGTCTCTTTATTCATCATATTGGGGTGACTGCCCTCCTGACACTATGGGGATACTAATGGAGCACAGGTTAGAATGGTGTAGTCAAAAGTGAAAGGGCACTGCTTTTGGAAGATGAGGACTTAGGTTTAAATCTTGCCTCCAACTTTGGGCAAGGTTTTAGTACTTCCAATTCCTCATCTATAAAATCCTGTGGATTAGATGATCTTTGAAGTTTGTTCTGGGCTATATTCCCATTTTGCCATGATCTAAATAGATCAGTCCATATTTTGTCCAAAAAAGGGAAAGCAGAGATAAATCTTATTTGCTGTACTGAACTTAAGGGGTAATGAGGCTGGAATAAAAATAAACAAGAGTCTCCTATGGTGTGAGTGATGATTATGACACAGATGCAGTAAGTGTTAAAAGTTTGTTTTACTTTATGCCCATCTTCATATTGTACCTAACAGGTTCAACAGGTACTAAGGTTATGAGCACATATACCCTCCTCTCCAAAAAAATCTTTCTTTAAGAGATGCCCCCATTCTTATACGATTTATTCCACATTCTTCTCTTGACCAAACTAAAGTAACATGGAAAAACAAAAACCTAGAACCTTCATTAAATTTCACAGCAGGGTTGTTTTTAAAAAATCTCCAATCTTTACTATTGTTCAGCATCAGCTTCAAAAATTTTTAAATAGTTGTTAGTTTTTTCAATAAGCAATACCTCCATAAGAGGGACAGCATTAACATAATGAGCAGGCCTCCCAGTGAGGAACCTGGATTCAAGTGGAACTATAATAGGGAGACCCTGGCACAAGTGACTTAACTTCTCAGCGCCCCAGACAATTCTAAGACTGAGCTGCAGAGATGATGCAGATCTGTAATTGATATGGGAATTTCTCCATAGTCAGTTGGTCTAGTCTAAAACAAAACAAAACAAACAAAAAAAAACAACCTAACATTAAGTATTCCTCTTATAAGTATACCTACATATTATAAATGAACTCTTTTTGTGAATTTGAAAAGTAGCTTAATACAGCAGAAAGAACAAATCAGCACTGGTCAGCTAGGTAGCTCAGGGTATTGAAAGCCAGACCTAGAGAGACCCTAGTTCAAATTTAGCCTCAGACAAGTCCTGTCTGTATGCCCCTGGGCAAGTCACTTAACCTCCATTACCCTATAGGCAGGCATAAGTAATGCCAACCCACTATCACTCTAGGGTTAAAAAAGAAAAAAGACACACACACACACACACACACACACACACACACACAAAACAACAAAGGATGTTAAAAACTGAAAACCTGGGTTTGAAGGACCAGCAGCTGTGACCTTGGGCTGGCTGGTCACTTGACCTCTCTGAGTCTTGGTTTCTTCATCTGTAAAATGAGTAAGAAGGTACTGAGATGTAGTGGACGGAGCAATGGCTTTGGAGTTCGGAGGACCAAGGTTCAAATGGCATCTCTGAGGCTTACTACACCTATGTGTCCTTGATCAAATCCCTTAACTTCCAATTTCAGTTTCCCCAATTGTGAAAGGAAGGAGTTGGACTAGATGGCCCTGGAGGTCCTTGGCACCTCCTGGTCTGACCTCAGAGTTTAGAGGAAAGCCCTAAGACGAAGTGCCAAAGGAATGTCACTTGGGAAGGGGGAAGACGCAGAAAAACAAAGATAAGAACAAACATCTTAAGTTTCATTTTAAAAATTCTTTTGGGAGGCCAGAAAAGCACAACCAAAAGGTGAAGTTAAACCTCTTGATCCTTAATTGACATAGGGCGGAGGAATTGGTGGGAGGAAGAGAAAGAAGGAAGAATAGAATATATAAGGAAGGGTAAGAGGAAAAAAGAGAGAAAGAGCTGAGAGGAAGGAAAGGAAGAGGAGATGGAGGATGAGAGGAAAAGAATGGGAAGGAGGAAGGAAAAGGAGGAGAAAGATGCAGTTTCCCGTACTCTGGGGCAGGTGGCTGTCGCCGGCAGTTCTCTGTTCGGAGGAGGGCTCCGAGGCCGGGAGCTGGCGCTAAGCGCCAGCTGGCTCGAGACCACCCTCCGGGTGATGGGTGAGAAAGAGTGACAATCATCCGTCCGTCCCCTCCCCCGAGTCGAAGCTCGGACCCAAACTCGAGACTCGGTTCCCGGCCCCTCCGGCCCCCGCAGGACTCACATGTGCGGATTCCTCTTGAAGGCGTTGTTGATGTCCTTCACCACCCGCTGCACCAGCACTGCCACCTCCTCGGTCGACTCTGCCATTTTTTTTTAATTAAAAAATTAGTTTTTCGGGCGGGGAGAGGGTACAGAGGTAGCGGCCGAAAGTAAGCCAAGCGGCAGATTCGTAAGTGATCGACGTTCCCCTGGGCGGCTAAGGTAGAGTGTCCGTGCTTGAGTGTGTATGTATGTATGTATATGTGTATGTGTGTATGTGTGCGTGCGTGCGCGCCCGCGTCTTTCTCCGCTGTGCCTCTAAGGAGAGTAGGAGCACTTCCGGGTCAGCCCACGGGGAGAGGAGGGGGAGGTGTTGGAGCGTTGAAAAATGTGGAGCTCCGTCCCCTCCACCCCCCCTCCCATTCTCCGTTTCACGTGCGCTTCTGCGCGCGAGGCCGACCCGACGCCAGGGCGTCCCCGGAGCTAGGCTCCCGTTAAAGGGATAGGAGACGCTGAACACTTCCTGTGCTTGTATCTCTCTCTGAGAGGCGATGATGGGAGCGAAGCTAGGTGCTTCCTCCCAGAGCTTCATCCCGCGCCTCTTTTCTTGCTCCCCTCTACTTCTGCATACTCCAGCCTCCCGGGTCCTCATTTGAGCCCGGTTGTGAGCGTGCATGGGTTGTCTTGTAAAGTTTGCAAAACACTTTTACCTAGCTCATCTTTGGTTTTTGAAATTCGGGCCGAAGAAACCCAACAATCTTGCAAGGTTAGCGTTAGACAACTTTTTGTTCTTCTGAGCCTTCCCAATGCTAATTGTTCAATGAATGTTAGTTCCTTGAGGGCAGAGATTTTTTTTTTTTTTTTTTTTTTTTTTGGTATATGTCCGACACATTAGTAAATCATTGGTTAGAATGACTACCCTTGTTTTAGGAAACTCCAAATTTTTCTACGTCTCAAGGGAACTTGCGTTCAAGAAATGCCCAGATTGACCCACCCCTGAACAATAACCCATCAAGCACCCACTGAGCACCTTGGATAGGAGTGGTAGAGGTAGTCAAGTCTTAAATATTCTTTGGTTTTCTTAGTTTTTCTTATTGTATTTAGGCCTTTCATAGGTATCCTAGCCTCAGACTACAACCTCTTTCCCAACCTAATATTGGTAGCCAGTCAGTTATCCCTCATTTCATATTTGTAGGGTATAAATAGAGCCCCGAGTTCTTTGGTTCACCAGAAATTCCCATTCTTGGTGAATTTCCCCAGAGACATTGTTCCCAGTCTCAGAGCTGGATGGTTGACTCTGTGTGGTGGCCATAAAGCCATTGTCTCCTGTGTTTTTTCATTTTGACAGAACACTGGCCCTGAAGTCAAAAAGACCCAGAGTCAAATACAGTCTCAGTCCCCTAAAAGCTGTGTGACCCTGGGCAAGTCAATTAGTATGTCTGCCTCAGACATTTTTTTTAAACCCTTACCTTCTGTCTTAGAATCAATATCAGTTCTAAAGCAGAATTGTATTAAGAACTAGGCAACAGGGGTTAAAGACTTCTCCGGTGTCACAGAGCTAGAAAGTGTCAGAGTTCAGATTTGAACCTATCTCCAGGCCTAGCTCTCTATCCACTGAGCCACCTAGCGGTTGCTCCTCAGTTTTCTTTTCAGTAAGGAGTTGTAGTGGGGAGAGGGGATGATAATGGCACCTATCCTACAGGGTTGATAAATGAGGATATAAAGGAGGATAAATGAGATAAAAATTTAAACAAACCTTAAAGTACTATATATAAATAACAGCTATAAAATTAGGGACTTAATAACTGCTTGTTTATCTACTATTCTAGTGCTTCTTTGATTTCAGGGCCATTATTCCTTGTCAACTTTAAGGATCAGGAAACTATAGATGCTTTTATACCTCACCTAAGGCTACTCTGATGTAGAATCCTGACACCTTTGCAGTATTAGAGGGTTGTCTTTATCTCTAGAGCTCAACATTCTTATCAGTGCAAAGATAAAGGGGGAAAGTTTACAAGCTTTCACAAGGCCATTTGAAGAATTTGTCCCTAAGTTTTAAAAAATATTTTCTTTCTTTCTCTCCTTGGGGAAGGAAAGGAGGTAATATAACCATTGCTGTGGTTGAGTTTCTTTTTAGCTGTGATTGGTGACCTCATTTTGTGGCTTCACTCAACCTTGTGGCAGGCAGTCTTTTTCAAGAGACTGACAATGATACCTGTATTCATCTTATTGAGTTGAATAATTTGGAAGTAGATAGGTACCCAGTTAAAGAAACATTGACTTCCCACTGCTTAACACATATTAGGTGTGTAATAAATGCTTATTGGTTGATATTGATTGATTGCCCAGAGTTATAGAAGCCTGATTCTAGAAACATTTTCTGGACAATAGAAATATCCCTGAAATCCAAGTGTAAAGTGAATTTTTGCAAACAGATTCAAATTCCAAGTGCAGATGAAGGCAAATCATGTTAACAGCTATTAGAAGTTGTTTTCTCACTTCTACTTTTAAAGAGAAAGGGGGAAAAAAGCCAGTATGTCTATAATATGATATAGGGAAATAATTGCTTATATTTTGAAATCCTAGTATTCTAAATTGAAACCCGATGAACTCCCCAACAAGCATTTATTAAGCTTCTACTGTTTCGAAGTGCTGTACTAAGTGCTGAGGATACTAGAAAAAAAATAGCTCATAGAAATTACTTCAAAGAAATTACTGTTGTAGTGGGAATTTGATATCTAAGAGTATATAAGTAAGTGATAATTGAAGTGTAGATTGAGGCTTTTATACTGACATTCCCCTTCATGCAAAAACTAAGGATGTGCTTGCTTTGGCAGCACATATACTAAAATTGGAACTATACAGAGAAGATTAGCATGGACCCTGTGCAAGGACGACACACAAATTCATGAAGCGTTCCATATTTTAAAGGGGGGAGCTGGGTAGCTCAATAGATTGAGAGTCAGGCCTAGAGACAGGAGGTCCTAGGTTCAAATCCGGCCTCAGACACTTCCCAGCTGTGTGACCCTGGGCAAGTCACTTGACCCCCATTGCCCACCCTTACCACTCTTCCACCAAGGAGCCAATACACAGAAGTTAAGGGTTTAAAAAAAAACCTAAGGAAATTAGAAAAGGCTTGTTAGATTTAGAAACTAGAAAAGATGGTACTTGAGCTAAACTTTGTAAGAAGCTAGAGATTCCAAGAGACTAGTAAAGAGAGAATCTATTCCAGACCTGGAGGGGGATAGACTTAGAACAAAGGCACAAAGACAAGAAATAAAATTCCAAGTCAGGATAACTGCAAACTTGGATAGTCTGTTTGGAATATAAAGGACCTAAAGAAAAGTAGCATGTAGATTTTCATATTACAGTTTTGTTTTCATGTATACTGTTATCACTTTTTCACCCAACAATCACAAGAAGCATAAATGGTCAATAGGTTCTCTCTTGAGAGAGGCAGTGTACTAGAGAAGAAGAATGCTGGTTATAGAGTCACAGGTACTGGCTTCAAATCCCATTTCTGCCACTTACCTCCTGTATGATACTGGGCAAGTAACTTACTCTCTTTGGGCCTTGGTTTCCTTATCTGTAAAAAGGGCATGGTGGTAGCGGATGATATGACCTGCAAGCTTTCTTCCAACACTAAATCAGTGAACCTGTGGGTGAGCCTTACATCTCCCTATATCAGGTCAGTCAGCAAGTATTTAAACGCATACAAAGATACAAGAAAGGTTAAAAAACAAACAAACAAACAAAAAACACCAGTCTCTGCTCTCAAGATGCTCACAAGAGGCAGACAACATAGAAATCAACTCTTTACAAATATGGTTGTTAACTTAGAAAAAACGCAGAACTATTAAATAGTCATAAAATCACTCTTTAATCAAGGGAAAGAGGAATGAGGGCTACTTGGCCTCTTATGCAGAGCTGCGCCTTGTGCAGAGTCTAAATGAACACTGCTTCGCTCTGCTCCCTGATCCCCCTGGGAGTGCCACTGCACTAGATAACTACTCCTCAGAACAAAGGAAATTGGGGAACTTATATACCATTTGGGAAGATCCAGGGGCTGGAAGAGATGATTGACATTATACTGACAGGATACAATCAAGCTAGAGAAAGGGATCATAGCTAGAGGCTAGGGTGTAAGACAAAGGGACTGCTTACACAATGGATACTAAAGGAATGGTCCCTGCCCAGGTAGTCTTCCAGGGAAGGGTCTTTGATACAATGGGGAAGACTACCTAGGACAAAAGGGTATTTAGCATTTTCCGTAGGGTCCGTTATTCAGTCTGCAACTGCCAGCCTGAGATTCCCTTCAGGGTGGATTCTCATGGGAATAGGGAACAAGCACAAGCTTTGGGGGTCTCCAACCTACAAATTATTTCTAAACTTGGGGTTCATCATACCTCACTAAGCTACAAGTTTGGGAACTCTAGATTCCATGTCGACGTGGTATACAAAGGATAAACTGGAAATAATATCAGAAAGTATTAAGATTAAGGAAATTAATTCAGACCATTCACTGGAATGTCAAATACTGAAGATGAAGCTTCAATACTATGACCACATAATGAGAAGACAAGGCTCATTGGAAAAGATCCTGGGAAAGGTTGAAGGCAAAAGGAAAAGGGGGATAGTAGAGGATGAGATTAGTAGATAGTGTCATGGAAACAACAAACTTCTTGGGCACTTCAGGAGGCAATGGACCATAGAAGGGGTTGGCCTTTGA
Source organism: Gracilinanus agilis (assembly GCF_016433145.1). NCBI lineage: Eukaryota > Metazoa > Chordata > Mammalia > Didelphimorphia > Didelphidae > Gracilinanus > Gracilinanus agilis. Next base: position 191,770,397 of record NC_058130.1, read on the forward strand.
GATCATGAGGCCACAAAGGGACAGGCAAGTCTAAAAACTAAACATCAACAAAATGAAGAAGGTGAGACTTTAGCTACGACTTAAAGGAAGGCAGGAAGGCCAGGATGCAGAAATGATGGAAAGAGTTCTATCTAGCTACGACTTAAAGGAAGGCAGGAAGGCCAGGATGCAGAAATGATGGAAAGGATGGGGATGGCCAGTAAAAATACACAGTCAGAACATGGAGTGTCTTGTGTGAGGACCAGCCAGGAGACCACTGTCGCTGGGACTGTAAGAGTATGTGATGAGAGGGACCTAGTTATAAAGAGCTTTAAAGTCAAACCGAATTTTATATTTGATTCTGGAAGTATAGGGGAGTCACTGGAGTTTTATGAATAAGAGGATGACATGGTCAGACCTGTTCTTTCAAAAGATCAGTTTGATTGCTACATGAGGAATGGACCAGCTTAGGGAGAGAAATGAAACAGGAAGACTGACCCCAGGCTATTCCAATAAGTTAGACCTTCCTTTTCCTTTTTTCTAATTGAGGGTAATTTATCCCATCTATCCTATTCTCATCAAATAGGAAGCCTTTGGATTCATGGGCAGTTCACACTTTGATATGGCTTATAAAAATATGAGCCTCAGTCACTGGTGGTGTTAGTGAGTCTAGTTTGGTAAGTATGGAATTAAACTAACTACATCTTACTTTGCCTTTCCACTCATTATAGGATGTCTACCTTTTGCCTGTGTGACTATTTCACTGTTTTGTGTGTTTGTGTGTACACAGTAGGAATTTTCTTAAATATGTTTGTATGTATACAGAATTTTCATGAGTTCCCTCATATTTTGACTATACTAGGATAGTAAATTTATTTTATAACCATAAAATAGTTAATATGTTTTCTCTCTTGACTATTGTTAGTGACTAGAAATTCCCTGTACCTTATAAATTAGAATGCTGCCAAGGGTAAGAATTTAATGGAGACCAAAAGAAAATATAATAGAAATTATGATGTGTAGGAAGACATTCCCTTTGTAAAATGTGAATATTCTCTTTCTTCAGTCCTTAGTGTGCTTTACAGTATTGCATCATCTATAATTACAGACCTCAGCTACAATGAACAATGTGCCAAGTGGCAAGTCAGGCCTGAGGTGCAAGAGAACATTGTAATGAAACTAATTATAATCTATTCTCATGTACTGTACTCTGTAATTGGAAACACTAGGGGCTGGTTATCATGATTCTAAATCTAGGTGGTTCAAGTGGGCATCAATCTTACAGAACATTCATTCTGGAGGTGAGGAGAATCATGTATTAAAGCTAGAAGGAGCCTTAGAGATCACCTAGCCCAACTCCTTCCTCTTTCACAAGAGGAAATCATATTTAAAGAAGGGAAATTTCTTGCTCAGGGAAACTGTTGTAGTCATTAGAGCACTCGATTCACACCTACAGGTCTTCTCATTCCTCTACCCAAACCTTTCTCTCTCCCGTGATTGAATGTACTCTCTCTGAAGGCCAGGAATGTTTACTTGTTCTCTGTGTGCCTGTCTCATAACAGATGCTTAATAAATGCTTGTTGGCTGAATCTTGCTATACTCCATGTGGCTTCTACCTTTGTAATCATCTAAACTGATCATCTCAAACACAAATCTTATTCATTTTAATGTTTATAACACTAAACTATTAGGATTTATAATATCTAAATCTTTTTTTTCTTGTCATAAAGATTTGTTGATCTATTTATACATTCTTCTAGAAAAAAGGGACAAAGGATTATATAATATACCTGATAACTGGAGGTCAGGGTTGGGAAAAATCAGGGAAAAGAATGAAGAGTTCTTTTTTTTTTAATTTTAAAATTTTTAGATATTTTCCCATGTTTACATCATTCATTTTCTTTCTCTCCCCCCTCCCAGAGCTGACAAGCAATTCTACTGGATTGTACAAATGTTATCACTTGATACCTATTTCCATATTACTCATTTTTGCTACAGAATCATCTTTTAAAGCCTAAACCCCAAATAACATAGCCATATATACATGATAAGTGATGTCATATGTTTTGCTCTTGGCAATTCTTTTTGTGATGACAGAATTGGAGATTGAGGGGATGTCCATCAACTGGGGAAAGGGCAAAAAAATCATGGCATATGATAGTGATGGAATACTATTACGCTATAAGAAATGATGAGTAGGTTCCGGGTTAAGATGGCGGCAGAGTAAGAAGCAGCTCTTAACCTCTCCTGACCGAAACACACAAAGCTCCTCAATGGGACATAAAAACAAGTCCAGACGAACGGAGGAACCCCACAACAGGGTGCAGCGTGGAAGGTACGTGGAATTAAGGCATTTCCATGCTATAAAGGGGTAAAACAGCTTTCACTAAATCGCGGGCTGAGCAACCACCCCACCCCCACCCCCTCCACACACAACACCTATAGCGCCGAAGCCAGCTAAAAAGAAATAGAGCAAGTTTGGGGCACCCATCGAGTCATCAGCAGCTCCGGGACCTGTTCCTGACAGCAGCAAGACTTAGGACCCCATTAAGTCAAAAAA
>NC_058130.1:191777561-191802578 GCF_016433145.1 Gracilinanus agilis
ACTGCAGGAGAGGAAACATATAAGAAAAACAACTGCTTGAATGCATGGGTTGGGGTGGACATGACTGAGGGTGTGGACTCGAAACTACCACACCAATGCAACTACCAACAATTTGGAAATTGGTCTTGATCAAGGACACATGACAAAACTAGTGGAAATGTGCATTGGCCATGGGTGGGGGGAGTGCGGGGGGCGAAGGGGAAAGGAGGAGCATGAATCATGTAACCATGTTAAAAATGAATATTAATAAATGTTTTAAAAAAAAAGAAATGATGAGTAGGATGATTTCAGAAAAATCTGTTAAAGACCTATATGAAACGGTACCGAGTAAAATAAGCAGAACTAGAACATCATACACTGAGTCTACCTGGAAAAAAGCAGAACCACTAAAGTAGTTACAAAGAACAAGTCTTTAATCAACACAAGGGAAATGATACTTTTATGGCCACCACACAGAATCATACACAAAACCAGTGATGGGCAAACTACAGCCCATGGGCCAGATGCAGCTGCCTTAAATGTTCTCTCTGGCCCCTCGACATTATTCCTAATCTGACAAATACAATGAGTGGATACAATGCAATGAAACTTTGAAAGAGTTGCCTTAGAAACAGACTTACAGATGAGCATTTCCTTTCCTTTGGCCTCCTCTTTAAAAAGTTTGCTCATCACTGCACAAAACCATTCAGAGCCAAGCTCTGGAACTGGGAACCTGTCTCTGAGAAATTGCGTCATGAATGGTATTTTCCATTAAACTAAAGAACTTGGGGTCTTACACACCCTTTAGGGCTGTGGTGGTGAACCTATGACCTGAGTGCCAGAGAGGGTATGCAGAGCCCATTCTGTGGGCAAGCATGCTGTCGCCTACCAGAGTTCATTACTAGAAAACTAGAGGGACTCGGGCCAAACTGCTCCCCTCTCCCTCTCCATGTACCTGGGGACATTTCTCATGTGACCTACCCCCTCTGCCCAGCGGCCCCATGGGAGTGCTTCCTCCTCACCGCTTTAGGGAGTATAAGAAAGGAAGGACAACCGATTGGCTTACAAGGAGGCTAGGAGAAGAGGATTCTAGCCAGGGATTGGACATCTGGCAGAGGCCTAGATACAGTGGGAGAAACTTCGAAGACAAAAGGGTACATAAAATTAGATTATATCTGCTAATCCTATCTAGAGAGAGATCAATGGGTACTTGAAGGTTAATTGGTCAGTCTAGGACAACCCTACTAAGTCTACCTAGGATGATCCAGGGATGCTTGAGGGTTTCATAAAATAAGGTTGTCAACAGCAATAGCAATATGGTAAGATGACCATATTCAACTTTGAAAGACTTAGCTACTCTTAGTGATACAATGATCCAAGACAGCTCTTTTTTCCCCCCCAAGACATTTCTGAAGGATTTATGATGAAGAATGCTACTCGCCTCCAGCGAAAGAACTATTGGATTCAGAATGCTGAATTGTCACTACATGTAATTGAGAAAATAAAAAATATTTTTAAAAAAATGGAGGTGACTATCAGCCTAACTGATGGGGGTTCGACACAAGAGACATGGAAACTAGAGTAGGGTGATATAGCAAGGCTTTATTGGAAGAAAAAAAGGAGGTGAATGGAGGGAAGAAGTCCAATGCCAGTAGATGGCTACAGAGTCTCCTTGTGGGGAGGGGAGGATGGAGGAGAGGAACAGCAAGGGGGAGATCAAAACCAGTAAAGATGGCTGCTGAATCTCTACCTGAGTGGGGAAGGGTGTACACTTTTTATAGGGTTGGAGGAATAGGGGGTTGTCAGGGATGAGGTAACTTGTGTTGCCTCTATTGGTTGTCTCTGGGCAAGGTGAGTTACTTGGATTAAGTTCATTGGAAGTCCTGGTCTCTGGGGTTGGGAGGATTGGTTCCCAGGCAATGCTTCGCCATGCAAGACAGGCTGAGAAACAGGAAGTTCTGGTGTTCAGGTACATGTTATGCAGGCGGGTGCTGCTGGGGCTTTGCCTATGTTGGGGGGGGGGTGAGTGTCAGTGACATAAGCAGATTTGTAAGCAGTAGGAAGCAGCCAATGGAGAGGTAGAAATTGAAGATAAATTAAAAGAGTGGGGATGAGAGAGAGGGAAATCTGATGGAGAAGATGGGATAAAATGGAGTCATTTGAGCATGTAGAGATGCTTGACTTATTGTGAGAGACAAAGGTGAAGAAGAGGCTGCCTCATTGAGAAGAATGATGTTTCCTGGGAGCAGGAGTTCTTAATCTTTTGAGGGGAGCCATATACCCACTGTGACAACTTTTTGAAACCTGTGAATGCCTTAGAATATTGTTTTTAAATGCATAAAATTAAGAAAATAGAATAATAAATTATATTGAAATACAATTAGCAAAATTTTTTTTAAAACTTCCAGACTTCAGGCTAAAGCCCTTGTTTAGAACATCTTTATTGTTTTCCCAGTAGTCAATTGGAATATACTTACAAGAGTTTAAACTTCATGTAGTCTTGAGTCTTTGAATCTGTTTTTCATTCTCCATCCATCCATCTCCATCAATTACTCTAACAAATATGTTGACCCCCTGCTTTGTGGAAAGAACTATTTATTACATTTTAGAGAAATGGCTACAATGATGAATATGATACTCTCTCTATTCTGGCACAGAGCTAGTCCTAAATTCAGGGTTGGGTTTTGATTAAATTGATTTGAGGAGTATTACTGAAAAATAAACAAAACAAAAAAAACACTCTCTTTGTTGGGTAACATTAAAAATATTTGGTGTATTGAAAACAGTTCTCTAGGTCCTCATTTCCTCATCAGAATGTTCCCAGCCCTGTAGCAGTACCAGACTTCCAACATTGGGTTTGAAGTGCTAGACCTCCATTTCAGTTACTCTCTTTGAGGGTTATTCAGTCAACAAATCAAGCCTCAATGCATTCAGCTAATCAGTGAATCAAATAGGTTTCTGTTGCCTAATTTAAAATCTGAGCAGTATCTCTAAACTACACTATTCTATTATAGTATTATTTGTATCTCCAGCTGTACAAAGATTTTCCCCATCAGAATGGGCAGGTGAAAACAATTCATTCTTCAGCAGGGGCTATGGACCCATAGAGCTTGATCAAATGTCGAAGGTGCACAGATCAAGTACCGCATCCCCACCGTTGCCAATCACCTTCATGATGTCATTGGCTGTCTTTGAAAATGAACATCAACACCACCTCTATCTCCATTCTGGGTGTCTATGTCTTCATTATGTGTAGGGGGAGCACAGTCGCCTTGGATTAAATATAGCCTAGTCAATCCCTTAGGCCTGAAAGCCTGGATCTAACCTGTAGCACCACCTATACTCTGCCCTCCAGAAGTTAACTAACTAAAATAGGGAAAAATAAATAAAACACAAAATAAAGTTCATCCAGTCCATGAAAGAGGAATTTAAAAAGTACTATGGAATTTTAGGGGAGTGAAGATCCCACCCTTTCCAGTCTACTACAGAGGATGAGTAAAGGTTCCATGCAGGAGGTAGTATTTAATCTGGTTCCAGAAAGAAGGGCAGTGTCTCAGCAAGCAAAAATATTTCTTCCAGTCATAGAGAATAATGGGGGGTGGGGGTGGGGAGCATAGGACATATTCAGGAATAATAAATAGTATGGTTTGACTCGAAACTGAAAGGAATAGACTAAGAAGGTAAATTGTGGTGTATCACTATGGAATGAGTTACTATATATTTTCTGTCCATTTTATATTAGTGTCTTGCAGGGTAATGTGCAAGCAGTGCTAAGTATTATATTACCCTGGGGACAACTTTTATTGCAGAAACTATGGACTTATTTTCACTGTAAGTAAAAAGTAATGAAATCCACAATTGTTTAGGGTTTTACAATATTGTTATTGGGATTATATTATAGTATGTTATTAAATTTCTAAGCTACATTAGAAACATCATAGTACAATGGAAATTAGATTCAAAGAACTTGGGTTTAAACCTTGGCTCTGCTTTTTGCTACCTGTGACCAAGGACAATTCTCTTAATCTCTCTAGGCCTAACTTTATCTGTAAAATGAGTGGGTTGGAGAAGATGATATTTAAGGTCCCTTCCAATCTTATGCCTAAGACCATAATGGTATTCTATCACACTGGAACTACAAATACAATCTTAATGACATAGAAAATCAATTATGAGACATGGAAACAAAATTATTGTAACACTGTTGCAAAGAAACCAGAGTTTTTTCACGCTTCTTTTAATGAATTCCTCAAAGTAGAACTTCAGATGTCCCTGGAACATCCGATTAGATGTCCATTAGCCAGTTGAAGGTATAAGATTGAAAGCTAATGGAGAGAGAGGGATAAATAAATAGACCAAAGAATCATCAGCATAGAGATGACGATTGAATCAATGGGAATATTAAGATCACTAAACCATTAGTATAGAAGAAGAAAAGAAGGCAGATCGTTGGGTATCTCTCATGGTTAACAGGTATGACCTGGATAAAGATCTAAAAAGAGAGGCAGAAGGATTGGTCAGACAGGAAGGAGAAGAAACAGGAGACAGCACTATCATAAAAACCTAGAGAGGAAATAGTATCAAGAGGAAGGTGATCCACAATGTCAAAGGCTGCGTAGAGGTAAAAAAGGATGAAGATTGAGAAAAGACCATTAGATTTGGTGAGTACAAGATCATTAATAATTTTTAAAAGACCAGTTTCAGTTGAATGATGGGATTGGAAGCCAGATGGCAGAGAATTAAGAAGAGAGTGAGAGAAAAGGAATTGAAGGCATCAATAATAAACCAAATATAGTGCAATAAATGGTTGTTAATTTGCCCAGCATCTCTTTTTTCCCCATAGGTTTCATTAAAGAAAATATGATTATAGCTAAATTAAACCTATATGTAATGTTTATACTTCATATTAAATACTAACTTCTAAAGTAAAACCCTTGGTTTTATTTCACTTATTTCAAAAGAGAATTATTACATCTGGTATAGTCAATTAGATGAATAAAGGACTAACAATAAAACTTGACAAAACAAGATATTTTAATGTAACCAATGTAGAGATATCAGTATATCTAGGGATGTGCTAGAGTCATCATGTAAGAATGGCAAATTATTAAATTTTCAGTAGGAGAATAGGGGCTTGATTTATTGTTTTATTGATTATCTAGACTCAAGAAAGTGAGAGAGAAAATGCTAATAATGCCAATTAAACTTAAAAATATTACAGAAGTACATTTTGGGGAGAGCTATGTTAAACATTTGCCAGTACATCTTGATTATACCAATACATGACTGCTTAATCCTGATTACAGGGTCCTGTGAAGTTGTAGGAAGGAAGATGCTAGTTTTAAAGTCTTCAACCTGATATGTGTTGTAATCTTTAATTGTGTTTGGTATTTTGCTTTTCTAGAATTTAATGTACATCATCATTTCCTGCGTCAAACAGGCCTTATAGCCCTCTTACTGCTATCTTTGAAAAGAAATAGAAGAAAAAGTCTGAAACAAAAAGCCTAATCAAGGCTCTGTAATAACAAAAGAGAAGAGAATAATTGTCTCTTCAGGAAATAGTAGATGCTATCTCATATACCAATCTTAACAGAATTTTTGTTGAACTTGTGAGTCAGCCTGCATTTTCTGTCATAACTCATGGAGAGAAATGCCTAAATGAGAATCTTCTTAAAACTTGCTTCTGTTTGATAAATAGAAAAAAATATAACAATTATAATGAATGTAAACTTAGATGCAAAATTCACAGCTGAATGTACAGGGTAGTGACAGAAGCTCAATATTACACAACCGAAAAGGCTGTACCAGAGACTTCTTCAAGAACTACAGAAAGATTTGAAAAATGTTTTCCTAATTTTGGTCTCTCGAATTCTAAAAATTTGTCACAAAATTATACTCTATCTTTTTATTTTCTATTCTCTTTTCATTATGAATTGTTATAATTGTGGGAGGTCTCTTGATCTATTTGAGATGGTAAATTGATGTAAAGAGAAAAATAAGATGACCCTTCTCCCTTATAACAGTTGCCCAGGCAGGATCCTTCAGGTTTAAGAGGTATATCCCCTTCAGGACCCACCTGGGGTTAATTGATATGTTGATTTGGGCTCTTTAGCTAGTGACTGCGATTTCTCCCTTCCCAAAACAAGCTTGGAAACTGCTTTAGGAAGGTACTTTAAACTTTATATTAAACAAGTAGGATAAGGGTAAAGGACTGTGGTATAGGAGACCCTATTCTAATGGTTACTAATAAAATCTCAACTGCTGGCAGATGAAGAATCAATGTAGCTTCCCTCTGGTTCCGCCTGGCCAGGACTAAACCAGAGTAGGTAAACTGTTGGGATATCTTTTACTTCTTCTTCAATAGATCTTCAGCCTTACAGTTGAGTTATGTCCACCCTTTCCACCCTCTTCTTCGTCTCCTGCCCACTTCCCAGATCCCTCCCGGGCCCTGGGAAACCTAGATATCTAGATGATGTAACTCCTAATATCTAGGGGCAGTAGACACCAAGGTGGTGGTCAGGTACAGGTTGAACAGTATCTCAAGTACAAGAAGAGTTTGCAGAGAGATGTTTGCACCCTCACTCCAAGACCAGGATTCACCGATCTCCAGCCTCAGCACAGGTCAAAGACCCAGAACTCCTTCAGGATTCTCAACTGTCCTCCTCTTGCCTCTCGCATGACTTTCCTGGGAACATTCCATCCAACTGACTTATTTGTCAATCAAAGGTGATCTTCAAGCTCCCAGAGATTCAATATAACAGAATTTACATCAATGAAAACATTTCAGTTACCAACAAGAACAAGAATGAGAATTGTATGAGAGACTGAACTTCTGGTATGCGCAGTTCCTTAAAAGAACTATATATTGTTATGTAAATCTTGGTAGTTGATGTGGAATTAATTGGAGATTGTCGAGAGAGCTTAACCTGACACCTAGATATAGTAGTGATCCCAAAAGGTCAACCCAAATGCAGCTGGTACAGTAAGAGAATATGTGGAATCTTCTTATGCCAATACCAAGATAACAGAAGAGTAACCCAGGGCTAACAGCCCACACTAAGGAATCTATTGATTAGAGAACACAGCTGACCCTTTGTCCTAAATGAAGCCCTAATAAATTGATGGTGGTGACTATATTCCTTAGCTTGATACACTATAGACCTAGAATCTATCAGGATTAATTAATGAATCGACTTGTTCTGACTGCAGATTTAATCTTAACTGATGGTTAAAGGAATATTGGAAATAAAACCCCTTCTTGGCTGACACAGGATCCTGCTAACTGAAGCGTCCCTTGGATCTTTGAGAATTCACAGGCAAGTGGCTTCTTGGAAAGACGGTTTAATTGTTGAAAGTTTAAGGAAAGGGGAACTAGGTAAATATGGAAAGTGGGAATTGGGATTTCCTGAGTAATTTAAGTTGAATATCTTGTTGATGAATCTTCAATTGAATATTATTGATTAAGGATCTTTGTTGGCTAACAGCCTGGCTAAGGCCTGTTTGGCCTCAGCCCTAAGTCAAAGCTTGACCCTGCTGATGATAGATTTCTTTGCAGATCTTCTTGTTGATAATAAATCAGAGAACTGAGGTTGATGGGATACAGTTGAAACAGTCTTGTAAGCTAGAGTTGGTTTTGAGTAAAGAGAGAATAAGCTATGCCTAAACCCTTCTCCACCCTTGTCCAAATATCTCCAAACTGAGACCAAATATCTCCAAACCGAGATCAAATATCTCCAAAATGAGACCAAGTATCTCCAAACTGAGACCAAGATCTATTCAGGTCTGTTCCTTTTATAGGCAAATTTCAACTGCCCTGGCTCACACCAAGCTCATGCCACCTCAGTTTATTCTAAAGCAGGTAACTGTCTATCACTCTTGACCCAACATGGCTGCCATTATATTTCTTTACAATATATGTGATATTGGAAATTTGGAGGTCCTCAAACTAATTTTGAGGTCTCTGATCTAAACTTCCAGAAGTTTAGGGGACTTCAAACTACATTTCCTATTATTCCTTGCTTGCAATCACATAGGCAGGAAGAGTAATAACATAGAGAAAAGTATAAAGACTGTGGACGGAGACTGGTGCTTCCTTTTTGTGATTGTGGAGCAGGAGCCAGGATGGGAGGAGCAGGTAAATGGAGGGTCCCTTTAAAATAACTCAAGAGGCATGTGGCTTCATTTTTCTAAATGGCTTTCAATAAATCCTTTAAAACCCTAATATTTTTAAATTTATCATTCTATATTAATTTTATTTCTTACATATATATATACATATATATATATACACACACAGATAGATACACATTGTAAGAATTAAATTTAGGTTTTGACTCAATATGAGAGTGGAACTCTTGCTGAAGACTCTACTGGGACTTCTGGCTGAGGACTACCAGGACTTTCATGTGGAGATTGGGACTTGAAGGAGTCCCTGCCAGGGGCTAAGCTGGATTTTACTGGAGCAGCATTTAGGGTTTGTAGGCTAGACCAGGCTTTGTCTCCTTCCTATATTTCCCACTTTCACTGACTCTACCCTGTTGTAAATAAAAGCTGCCAACAGTCATTTTGACTTAGAGGCTAATATATACATATACGGAATGACTCCAAGGAAAAGCATGTCTCTTTAGCTCTACTCACTGATGCAGAATCCAAGGGAAGAGTCTTTCCAAAAGCCAAGGAAGCAAAGAGGCCAGGCCATGTTGGTCTCTTCTTTTATACCCTTTTTCCACTTCACTTTCTGTCTTTCCCCCTCTTCACAGGAACCAATTGTAGTCTTTTAATTTGCCTAGCACTACCCAAGGGAGGCAGTACTTGTGGTCTTTGGTGGTGTGAATTAGTAAGTGACTTGTGAGCTCTCTTACCTAATGGTAAGCTAGCTACTAAGTAGGGGTACTTTAAGTTCTTGATTTGATTAACTAAAAATAGACAAAGGGAGAGTTAATTCTATCTTCACAACGTGTACGTGCATATGTATATACATATACATATATATGCATATATATATATATAATTTAACAAAATTATAACAAAAGTACTCCCTTTCACCACTTCTTTCTGTTTTCTTCTTTGCATTTTTGGTAAATCATTTTATTTTATTTAGATTTTATTTTCAATTTTTGTTATTCTGAACTAGAAAAGCACCAATACAGTGACCCCTCACATATTGCAGGAATTATGTTCCAGAAACCCCCACAATAGATGAAAATCTGCAAAGTAGCAGGAGAACAAACAGATTGATGCTACAGTCACTAAGCCAATCAACACCCAGGATACAGAGCACAGTGCTGTGGTTGGTCACCTTTGCGCAAACAGTAGTGGCAAGTGCATTTTCATTTGGTACAGTATGGTATTCATCTACAAAATCTCATGATATAGGGAAAACTCCAAAATACTGAATTATATATATATATATATATATATGTATGTACACACATATATATTAAAACCCACGATAAAGTGAAGCTGCAATAAGTGAACCATGATATAACGAGGGACAACTGTAAATTTGAATATTTTCATATGACAAGAATAGAAAATGACTTGTATGTGAAACTGGGAATCTCATTCCATTCAACTTTTTTCAAAATATATTACTAAATTTGGAATAAAACCTATCCTTCTTGAACTTCATTCTGTTCTCTTCCATGTATTTGTAAAATTTCACTGATACTCCTTTTCTGTTTTCTTCCTTCCCTCTTTTCTTCTTTCCTCCCTCCTTCTTTCCTTCAATCCAGTTCTTTCTTTCTCTTTCTTAGGTTCTTGCTGTCTCATGTTCTTTCATTCTTTCTCTCTCACTGTCACTTTTTCTCTCTCCTTGAATGGGAAATAGCCAATGGAAAAAAGAGACAGACAATAGATGCAATGGAATGTGCAAGGAATATTAAAAAGGCCAGAATTGCTGAATTGTAGAAGATATAGAAGGGAGTAAAAGTTAAGACTAAAAAGGTAAGGAGCTAGGTTATGAAGAATTTGTTTTTCTTGTTGTTCATTTTCAAAGAAAATCAATGACATCACGAGGATGATGTCTTCTTGACTTTCAAGTGAGTTGGATTTGTGAGGCAGAGTTATACAAAGTCTCAGTTTTTCTTCCAGAGTCATCCAAGTCCAGTGGCAAAACAAAAGTCAAGATGAACAAGACAGAGAGAGAGACAGAGAGAGAGACAGAGACCACCTGGTCACCCTAACTAAAAAAAAAAAAGAAAAGAAAAAGAAAGAAAACTGCCTCTAAGCTGTACCAAACTTCCTCACCTCCAGTTCCTAGTCTCAGTTCTAGCCCATTGGTCAGTCAGATTGACCATTGCCAGCCTAGGGTTAACCTATCCAAGGGAAGAAGAGAGAGGCCCCACACAAAAGAGATCCAGTGCTTCCTCTCCATCCATTTATATAGCCTATTTTTGCCACTCCTCCTGGGGCTCTCCAATTGGACAGATTTAACTTCAGTCCAAGTCCCCAGTCCTGAATCCCACATGTATCACCCATGGGGACTTCCAGGAGTCAGGACTTCAGGTAACCACGAGGCATTTTAGTCAACCTCTTCCAAGAAGTCAGAGAACCTTTCCTGTCCTGCCATAATATGCATACAATGATAAGGGGTTTTCAAATGGAATTGGGGGTACACTTTGTATTAAATTCACACATGTGAAATGTCTCTTCTCAGGCATACATTTGATATGGATGAAAACAAACAGACAAAATTATGTGTGTCTTGTGGTCTTTCAGTAGTGAGGTAAAGAAATTCAAGATGTTGATTTGTAATCAGTAAGGTTCAAATGCTGGGTCAGAAAGTTACTACTTTCAGGATCCTGGACAAGTAAAACAACCTATCTGAACCTCTGTTATCTTCTCTTTAAAATGGGCTTAATAACATTTACCTCACAGGATTGTTGTGAGCTTCAAATGTGATCATCTAAAAGAAAAGTAATTTTAAAATCTTAAATTGCTTTGTAAATAGAAGTTATTGTGATTATTTCGGTACTTTAAACAATCATGACTTTTCCAATTTAAATATGACTTCCATAAGCATAGGTAGAACTTAGTAGATAGTTATTGAGGGGACTATGGCCAAAAAAAAAAAAAAGAAAAAAGAAAAAAAATCACCCTCTGACCAACCTAGAGATAAATTTAGCTAAGTTGTTTTTTGAATGGCATTATTGGTCTTGTATTTGGAGCCTAATGGGACCTTTCAGAACTTGTTTTCCTCTGTCACATCCACCATGAGACATCAGAGGACTTCTTGATTATTTTTTACTTGACAAATGCATTTAATTTTCATTTTCTATGATTACTTATGATAAGCAGTATGGTATAAAGGATGCAGAGTCAGACTTAGGGTCAGGGAGACAGTCAAGTCTTACCTTTGACACCTACTAGCTTTGGGAGAAGCTAATAGAGAAGACTCAATCTTTTTGGGCTCCTCATGATTTGCTAAGATTTTGCTCCAGGTGACTTACCTGAGCTAGATTACTGAAGGGAGTTTCTTTATGCTGATTAAATCAGAGATCCCTACCAAACACATACATGTGTGCCAACATACTTGTGTCCTCTGTATATCCTACTCTTCCCTCTGATGCTGTGTGAAGTTCTAAGATAATATATCTCAGATTTATAGGGATGGTGCAGGAGGAATGCTTTATTCCTTTTGTTAAGAGACTATCTCTGTAAATGTGTTTGGCTTGAGAGAATTATTTCTACTAATTAAACGCACTAGTGGGGTCTTTTGAGCCCCAAATCCTCCCCTTTTTTGGACTTCTCTGTTACTGCTAGAGAATACCAGGGTGCTTCCAATCATCCAGGTTCCTGACTTAGGTGTCATCCTTGATTTCTCTTGCTCTTATATCCAATTAGACCTCAGTAGCTGCAGACTGGTCCCCTTGCCTTAAGTCTTTCTGAGTAGTCAAATTGATCTTCCAAAAGTGGTGTGACCTTATCACACCTCCACCCTAACTCCATTCAATAACTCCAGTGACTCCCTATTACCTCCAGGATTAATAATGATAATGATGATGATGATAGCTAACATTCATATTGGGCTTACTGTAGCAGGCAAAGTGCTTTTTACAAAAAAAAAAAAAAAAACAAAAACAAACTCATTTGATCCTTACAACAGCCCTGGACTAGAGGTGCTATTCTTCCCATTTTACAGATAAAGTAACTGAGGCAAACAGAGGTTAAGTGACTTATCCAGGGTCACCCAGCTAGCATTTGTCTCTAGGTTATCTATCCCCTGCATCTTCTAGCTGACTTTTAAAACCTTTTGTAACTTATTCTCTTCTTATTTTTCCAATCTTCTTATATCTTTCTCAATTCCTCTTTGCTGTTCCTCAAACGGAACTCTACTTCTTTTTTTAAACACTTATTAATATTCATTTTTAACATGGTTACATGATTCATGCTCCTACTTTCCCCTTCATCCCCCTGCTCTCCCCCCACCCATGGCCCATGCACATTTCCACTGGTTTTAACAGAATTCTACTTCTTAACTGCATGCATTTTTCTCTGGCTGTGCCTCATTCCTGGAACTCACTCTATCTTCTGGCTTCTTTCAAGTTTCAGTTAAAGCCTCACCTCCTTTAAGAAGCCTCT
The DNA here is from genome assembly GCF_016433145.1 of Gracilinanus agilis. Lineage (NCBI taxonomy): Eukaryota > Metazoa > Chordata > Mammalia > Didelphimorphia > Didelphidae > Gracilinanus > Gracilinanus agilis. The sequence continues at coordinate 191,790,123 of NC_058130.1, forward strand.
GCCACTTCTCCTTAATCCTAGTGCTTTTCACCTGAGAGAATTTCCAATTCATCCTCTTGTTTGAATGTAGTTGTTTTCATGTTGATTCTCCCATTAGGCTGTGAGTACTTTGAGGATGGGGACTGGATTTTGCTTTTGTATCCACAGGGATTAGCCCTGGAGTACCTGGCACATAGCAGGTGCTTTGTAAATGCTTGGTGACTTGACTTGAATATATATCATAGCAATCAAAGAAATATAGACTGGGATGTTGAAAACAATTTATTATTTTTTTTTTGCCTTATCATGTTTTTAAAAAATCCTTAACTTCTACCTTAAAATCAATACTATATATTAGTTCTAAGGTAGAGGAGCAGTAAAGGCTAGGCAATGGGATTTAAATGACTTGTCCCAGGGTCACATGGCTAGAAAGTGTTTGAGGCTACATTTGAACCCAGCACCTCCAGTCTCCAAGCCTGGCTCTCAATCCACTGAGCCACCTCGATGCTCCCAACCTTATTATATTTTTAAATGAATCTGAAAGGTGTTTCTGAAATCTCAGCTATCACTTTTAATTAAACTATCTTTTGTGTTTAGTTGAAATACATGTAGGAAATACAGTCCTTATTTTCCTTTAAAAAATCTTAAGATACTGTGACACTACTTATAAGCTGCCTGTTGATGATTGCATAATTACTTTTCTCTAATTATGTTTTCACACTGCTGTTTGAAGACGTCTGAAAATCAAATTATGGATTATTTTAGATTTGAGTTCAGTAGCGTGTGTGATGAGAGTTTTAAAATATGTAATTTTAAAAGGAAGGTACTTTCTGAAGGGAAATTCACATTTTATTTTAGGTTTTCAAAATAACCTGACTATTCATGACCATTACTAACCAATAGCCTTAGTAGTCTCTTCCTATATGTTTGTAGGGTTCTTAAAAATTCTTTTGTTATCTTATAGATTAGCTCTTTTGAAATGTATATGAACTACCACAAAAGTTGCAGGTGAAGAAATTGCCTGATGTGAAGCTAAAAAGATAGTGCTTTTGAATTTTTTTTTAAACTTACCTTCTATCTTGGAATCAATATTGTGTATTAGTTCCAAGGTAGAAGAGTGCTATGGGTTAGGCAATGGGAATCAAGTGACTTGCCCAGGGTCACACAGCTAGGAAGTATCTGAGGCCAGATTTGAACTTAGGACCTCTTGCCTCTGGGCCTGGCTCTCAATTCACTGGGCCACCTTGCTGCCCCCTTGAATTTTTTTTTTCAAACTTTAAAGGGGATTTTCACACTGAAATTGCATATAACCATATCAGGTGCTCTGATTAATGAACTTAATGCACTTAATGAACAAATTAGTATACTTAATGAACAAATATTTATTAAATATCTACTTTGTGCTGAATATTTTGCTAAGCCCTAGGAATGAAAGGATTAAAGATAAAAGGTTCTTATTCTTGTTTTTTTGCTACCATCCCTTAATGAAGACATATTTTATATATATTTGTGTATATATGTATATACATACATATACTTTACATAACATTTATATAATATAAATTATATTATACTATATAATTATATTAATAATATAATGAAGACATATTATGATAGAGTGCTTTATTTACTGAAAAATACTTTTCTGTTATAAGGTATTTCTCATGGAATGGTACCCAAAGCCTATAAAACAAATGAAATGATGTTATGGCAGAGTGAAAAGTAAAATTTGGGATGAGAAGACCTGGGATCTCAACTCTACTGCTTCCCTTTGTAATACTGGGTAAAACACTTATTATCCTGGGACTTCATTTTTAAAATGAGGTGGTTGGACCAGATCAGTGATGGCAAACCTTTTAGAGACTGAGTACCCAAATGCAACCCTCACACTGCACGTGAGCCGCCCACCTTACCCCAGACAGGAGAGGGAGGAAGTGCTCCCATCAGGCTGCTGGGCAAAGGGGCAGGTCATGGGGAAAATGTCCTCAGGCATGGTGGAGAAGGGGAGGGGAGCATCCCACTCCTGTCTCTGGCATGCATGCCATAGGTTCGCCACCACAGGAGTAGATGGTCTTGAAAGGCCCTTCCAGCTTTAGACCCATGATCCTATGTTTTTGGCATGTAGTGGGAACTTAAATGTTTATTGAATTGAAAGGAATAGAGAAGGAATAGAGGATAATAAACTGAGCAATTGATTTTTAATCAAAGGATCCATCTCTGTCAATTGTTAAATATGTGACCTTGGACAAGTGAGGTCTCTATTTCTTCTGTGAAATGTCTTCTGTAAAATAAGGGGATTGGACTAGACATCCTATAACTCTTCCAGCTCTAGCTCTAAAAATCTGTGAATCGCAGAGTGGTAGACTTGGAGTCAGGAAGACCTTATTGAATGATTGATTGATTGAAATCTTGTCTCAGACTTGCTAGCTATGTGATCTAGAGTAAGCCACTTAACTACTTTCTGCCTCAGTTTCCTTGTCTCTAAAATGGTATAATAATAGTACTTACCTCAAAGGGTTGTTGTGAAAATTAAATGAGTAAGTGTAAAGATTTTTGCAAACCTTAAAACACTATATAACTGTTACCTATTATTATTGTATGGGGAAAATGTACTTTTAGATCAAATTAAGTCAAGTAACATGAGTGGGATGATAAGAACAATATCATTGATAAATAGTAGATACATGGTACTTTAATGGGTAAAAGAGAAAATGAAAGGAAATTCATGTGGAAATAAGTCAGTCTATCATTTTTCAGTTCTGTTTTTCTTCATGACCCCATTCAGGATTTTTTTGGCAAAGATGTGGTTTGCTCTTTCCTTCTCCAGCTCATTTTACAGATGAGGAACTCAGGCTAACAGGGTTAAATGACTTGGCTAGGGTCTCATAGCTAGGAAGCGTCCAAGGCCAGGATTTAAACTCAGGTCCTACTGATTCCAGGGCTAGCACTCTAATCACCTAGAAACAAATACCTTTATTTCCTGAAGTATAATGAGTGCCTAGTGTAGGTGCAAAGTTTTGTGGAGTTTTACGAAGTTTTACAAGATTCTTTGCCTTTTCCCTGCCTTTGCCTTCTAAAAGAAGAATGAAGACTGTGCCAAAAAGACTAAATTGTTTTATTCAGATTCTCTCATTATATCTTTAAGAAAATTATACAGCTGGCTCCAAACCAGTTTTTAAAATGTAATAATAAACACAACTTTAATGAATGCTAACAGATATGTCTGATGCTTATAAACATTACTTGCTTGAAAGACTTCATAAACTGCAGTTAAAATGACTTATAATTGGAACAAATTTAATTCTACACTAATGAACATGTCCCTTTTGGGAGCAAATAAAATGATACAAATACATTTGAGTTAATAGAAACTAATGCATATGATACAGTATAAAATTTTTTCAAGCTCTGTTTTTTATTTGAAGCTGTCATAAAGCATGTGTATTTTATGTTCCTAAAAGGTTTGAATACACATCAATTAGGTAATACAAGGTATTTGGGGGCTGCCATTGATCACAATATGCATTTCAATGGAAAGATCATAAGCAGTCAACAGAATCAATTAATGTAAATTTTTTAAAAGAATCAATTTTTGAACTTTAACAAGAGGGTTCATAGATTAGAAGAGGAGCACAGAGAATGGGCACATATGTAGCCTTTTTATTCCAGTAGTGTTAGACTTGGAATCAGAAAAGCTTGAGTTCGAATTTGGCCTCTGATAGGAGCTATGTGGTCTTGACCAAATCTCTTAACTTCTCTCAGCAGGAACCTTATCTGTAAAATGGGAAAAATAATAGCATCTACCTTCCAGGGTGATTGAGAGGATAAATTGATTAAGTACTTTGCAAATCTCAGTGTTATATGAATGCTAGTTTAAAAATTATAATATCATATAATAACATATTATGTAAAATATGTTGCAATATTATGATTAAATAATAAAGGATTCTGATCTGATATAACTCACGAAAGTAAGTTAAAATTTTTTTCACCTGTGAATTATAATATTATTAAAAGAAAGGATACTAATATAGCACCTTAAGATTTGCAAAGAGCTCTAATGTCTCATTTGGATCTCAGAACAACCCTGCATTCTGCAGGGATTATTGTTCCTTACAACTGTCCTATAAGGCAAGTAAATATTTTGTATTTCAATTTTACATAAGATGAAATGGAGGCTGGAATAGTTATAGCGACATGCCCAAATTCATACAGTAAGTACTGGAGGCAGAATCTGAACTCACATCGTTCAGGCACCAAACCTGGAACTACACTAAACTACCCCAGAAAAACCTCTCTAATTGTTAAAATCAAGTTTGCTTATTTGGCTAATATTTGTTTAAATCCTTCTGTTCATCCAATTCTGTGATCATTTAAAGGCTAGTACAAAACTATACAACAATTACATATATTTCTCTACAAATCCCACGCTGTCCCATCATAGGGAGACTTGGTCTTTCAGACCTCAAAAATCCTGACTTGGAACAAATGCAGACTTTGTTGGAGAACTTAAGTAAGAGAAATAATTTTTGAGTATTTGAGACTTGAAGGAAATCCTGGAAGGAGATTCACCACCTCAGCAGCAGTAGAAATGGCAGAACCAAGAGACAGCAGTTTTGTATCCTAGTGGCACAGTGGATAGGGTGGAAGACTAACCTTCCTAGTCTCAGACACTTACTAGCTATGTGACCTTATCGGGAGCCAATAAGAGAGATAGGGTCCTTTGATAGAGTTTTTATCTGGATCCCATGGAGGTCAATGAAGACAGGCAAAGCCCTGCACTGATTTTTGTGGCCTGAAAATCAGGACATAGAATGGATGGATTATCTAAGATAAAATCTGGATCTCTCTTGGTGACTTCTTTTATGATCAATACTTTTCTTATTGGAAAGCATTATAATCTAATTTTCTAGGATAGCTTTAAGTTTTTAAGTATACTGTATAGTAAACCAGCAGTTAAGGAGTTAACAATTTTTCCAAGCTGAGAAAAAAAAAGCAGAAATCAACAGAAGTTTCCCTGGCCCTGTATCTATTTCCAGACAGCCCAACATCAAAGTAGACAGAGTCAGACACCCTTCATATTCAGCTAGGTACTTTCCACCCCATAATATTAAAGGCTCATTCTTTAAAGATATCTTTTGAAGTATGAAAGCTTTTTACTAAAATAACTTTTAGATAAAATAAGGCTCATTTCTAGCCTTGGACCCTTGTCTCATCTGGGCATAATCTTCATGAGAAAAATTTCTTGTAAGCCATATACTAATCATGATGTAATTCTGTAACCTTGGTGTGTCTGCACAGCCGTGAACTCCTTTGTGCTTGGGAAGAAACTGCTTTTTAAAGAAGAATGTATAAAATAAAGAATTCTCAGAGGCTTTTGGAGTAGCCATGAGCTAACCTTTGGGCTGATAGTTTCTAGCCTCTTTCTCACCTAAACCATTCACCTCTCAGATTCCTGGAGCTGCTGGATAGATTCCAACATGACCTTGGGCAATTCCCTTAACCCTTGTTGAACTCAATTCCTCATCTATAAAATGAGCTGGAGAAGGAAATAACAAAAGGAATCTGTAGTAGTTTTTTTTTTTAAACCCTTGTACTTCGGTGTATTGTCTCATAGGTGGAAGATTGGTAAGGGTGGGCAATGGGGGTCAAGTGACTTGCCCAGGGTCACACAGCTGGGAAGTGGCTGAGGCCGGGTTTGAACCTAGGACCTCCTGTCTCTAGGCCTGACTCTCACTCCACTGAGCTACCCAGCTGCCCCCTCTGTAGTAGTTTTTTAATAGTGCCAGACTTGGTGCCAGTAGGCCTTGAGTTTAGATTCTGCCTCTAACGCTTACTGTATGTATATGGGCATGTCACTATAAACATTTTAGCCTCAATTTCCTCTTCTGTAAAATGGAAAAACAAAAGGAAATGACTTTGGTTTCTCTACCAAGAAAACTCCAAATGGGATCACAAAGAATTGGACATGACTGAAATAAGTAAATATATATAATATTCTATATTCCATTCTAGACTTGTGCCTCAAATTTCTTTTCTCAAAACATTTAAGATCTGATAGTATGAGAAGAGTGACAGAACTCCAAATTTCAATGAATGGGGCAAAATACTCCTCCCCCCCTTTTTTTTTCTAGAAAGGGATAATTCAGAACACAGTTTTAAATGATATATCCTCCTGTGGTATAGAGATTAGAGTTCCCGATTTAGAGTCAGGAAAGGTTGAGTCTGAATACTGCTTCAAACACTCATTAGCTGTGTGAATAGCAGGAAGTCACTTCTCCAGTGCTATAAATTAAGGAAAACAATAGAACTCATCTCCAGTATTGTTGAGGTTCAAAATCATGTAATATATGTAACATACTTCGTAGAAACCTTAGAGTGTTACATATATGTAAACTATTATGATGATGATGATTTAAGCTTCTTCAACTTATGAAATGCTAACAATATCAGAGCACTATGAATTAGTTCATAAACCTATTATCATCCCCATTTTACAGATGAAGACATTGAGGCTTAATTTGCCCAACATCATCTAGCCACTAAGTGGAAGATGTAGGTCCTAAGACTTGTGTTTTGCAACATTAAATGGATCAGTTGTTCTTTTCCCTGGGCTGCACTGCTGATGGAAGTTACCACTGTCTGCTTATCTATTTTGCCACACTGGTAAGTGAGTGAATTATTAATCTGGTCTCTTGCTGTTCATCTGTCTAATTTTAGGTTTTTTTAATAACTGTTTTTCTTTTTGTCTAGATCTGTGATTTTATATTAGAAGTTACCATAGTGGAAAATAGTTCCAAAGGGGACTACTAGGTAGCACAGAAGATAGAGCATCAGACTTGGAGTCTGGAGAACTTGTGTTTAAATCTAGCCTCAGACCCTTCCTAGCTGTGTGACCCTGGGCAAGTCACTTAATGCCAGGTGCCTAACCCTTGCTGCTTTTCTGTTAGAATTGACACTAAGACAAAAATTAAGAGTTTAAAAAAAAGAAAAGAAAATAGCTCCAGAATCATAGGATTTGAAAATTGGAAGGAATTTCAGTGGCTATCTTGTCCGATGCAATAAATAGTCATTTAATCTCTGCTAGAAGATTCCTTTTAAGAGGGAATATACAATGGCCACAAACAGTGGACTGCTCTTCCTTTCCTCTCTGACTTTTCTCATTTCCACCTTTGTTCCTTCTGTTCCTTGTTCCTGGTCCTGCCTGATGAGGCCAAACAAAACAAACTCAATAATCCTTTCCTCCATAACAATACTTCACTGATTCATAGGGGCCACTCATATCTAATATATAGTTTAGAGGACAGTGAAAGGTGAAATGATTTATCTGTGGACACACAACTGTATGTGTCAGAAGCAGAACCTGAACCCAGATCTTCCTGACTCCATTGTCAGCCCTCTATTCCCTACATCACACTACCTCTCAGCAGAAATGTAGAAGAGAAACCTCTTTACCTTTTAACTTCAGTTTCAACAAGCTAGATGTATACAGTGTCATCCTCATTATTCTTCTATCTAATCTTATCTGAATGAAGAAGTGCTTTTCTTCAGCAAAAATTTAAAAAATAATGCCTTACAGGAGACCCATACAGCTTTGTTTATGGTGAATCCTTTTAAAGAGGGTGAAATGTGTTTATTTTAATAATTAGCTGTTAAAAGGACTGAGCAAAAACAAAACAAGAAAATACACACAGCAAAACAAGTACAGATGGCATAATCTTGACTCTTGTACATGCTTTCTTGTTACCATATGTATAAGAATGCATGAACAGTAGCTCATTACCTAAGCTATAACAGTGATTCAAAAAGAAAGGCTTTGAAATAAAGATGTTAATTATCAAAGGATCCTGAGATCTGCTAAATATTTTTTGCATAAAAGGTCTTGGTCTCAAGTTACTATACTGAGCAGGAGGAGAGACTGGATGATCACTAAACATCCTTTCTGGCCTCTTGGGTTAAGAAATACTCATTAGGTATTCTCTCACAACAATGACCAATATGAAAATATATTTCGCATGACCATCCATGTACAACCCAGATAAAATTGCTTACTAAATCAGACAGTGGAGAAGGGAGGGAGGGAGACAATTTGGATCTTATAATTTTGGGAAATGTATGTTGAAAATCATTATTATGTATAATTGGGGAAATAAAACATTTAAAAAAAAGAAAAACTCATTAGGACAGCTGTCACAGTAACCAGGGGCAGGGAAACAATAAATTACATTATTAGTATTGTAATTTGCAAATTAATAACTGTAGAAACATAGGCATGTCTTACCTGAAAGACTCTGTGACTGCCAAATTTTTATATTATTGAATCATTTGGAGGAATAGTATGGAATATCACAGGCCCTAGAGTCAGAATTTGTTTAGTTGATTAGTCCTGTCCAACTTCCTTTTCCAACTTATTTTACAGATGAGGAAACACAGGCAAAAAGGATTAAGTGACTTTCCTAGAGACACACAATTTATAATAAGTATCTAAGGTCAGATTTGAACTTAACTCCTCCTTACTCCAGGGCCAACATTCTTTCTATCTTGCCACTTTGATGCTCTAGAGCAATGATTCCCAAAGTGGGCGCTACTGCCCCCTGGTGGGTGCTGCAGAAATTCAGGAGGTGGTGATGGCCACAGGTGCATTTATCTTTCCTAAAATTGCTATTAAAATTTAAAAAAAAATTCCAGGGAACTAAGAAATATTTTTTCTGGAAAGGGGGCAGCAAGCCAAAAAAGTTTGGGAACCACTGCTTTAGAGTCAGAAGACTTGAGTTCAAAATTTTGCTTTTGTCATGTGCTCATTGCATGAGCTAGGACAAGTCACTGAAGCAGAATCACAGAATCCCAGAATTAGAGGGGACTTCAGGGGCCAGTCCATAGCTAACCAAGAATCCCTACAGTATCTACAGGGATTGGTCTTCCAGCATCTTAAAGGACACTGGTGAAAGGGAACTGATATTACTCAGGTAACCCAATCTATTGTTGGTTATCTCAACCTTACATCATACCTAAATCTGCCTCTCTGCCACTTGCACCATTGCTCCTAGTTCTACCCTCTTGACAAGTGAAACAAACCTAATCTGTCTTCCATGATGGCTCTTCAAACATTTCAACAAATTCCCCTCCTAGGTCTTCTCTTCTCCAGGCAAAACACCATTGGTTCCTTCAATGATTCTGGGTATAACCTTGTGTCATATAATCTCAGTTAGTGAAACTGGTGGAACACTCAACTCCTTTGACCCTTCATTTTCTCTCCAATAAAATAAAGATTGTTTCCTATATAGGACTGTGTGAAGAAAGAGTTTTCTAAGCCTTAAAGCACCTATCAGTATTAATTTCTCATATGCCTCATTAGTGCTATAGTTAAAATAATTTTGTAAAGCAGAGAATGTCTTACAATGTAAATTATCTTGAACCTATCGGGATTTTTATAGCCTTGGATTCTAGTTCATTTAGCCAGCGTTCAGTGTTGTAGAGAAATATAGATTTTAGTTAGCAGAGCAGACTTGACTGGCAAGGGAATTTAGAACCTTCACAGTGACACAGTGACAGTTTGAACCTGTCTCTGAGGTCCTGGGGCTAAAGGTGGATTTTGTCAGACATATCATCTCTGAAGCTGTTTTCCCTGGATTGTGGACTGAGCAACATCTTCTATCAAGCTTCCCAGTGAAGTAGAAAGGTAGAAAAGTGGATTTGTCTTTTGTGGTGGACACAAAGACCATCCCATCTCCCTCTCTTCACATTTGGATTAACCTGCTGTGTTTCCAGTCTCCTGTGCCAGCTTTGAAGACATCATCACTGGACATCTTTGTGAGATCCCCTTTTCCCAGCAAGACCTTGCTGTTAGCAGTCTGCTGATAGATTTTAGCCAGTAGAGTAGTTTAATCCATCCCTATACCCTTGGGTAGATAGATCCTAGTGTTAATTTACCTAATCTCCTTCATTCCTCATCCCATTTATTAATTAAACAATTCAGTTATCAAAATCCTTCCTTGTATATCCTTTCCCAGATATCTAGGTTGACACATTGAACCCACTGTGTATTTAAGCTGGTTTCCCTGGTTGTTATTCTGTTATCTGTTATCCCCAGCTGAGTTTTGTTACCTGTGTATTTATTCATTTACCCTTTTCCAGTTCCCTTTAGTCAGTTAACTCACCTAGATGACAACCCTACTTTGCCCACTTTAATTAGCTATTTATTAAGTCACTTAATTCAGCAGGAGGATGAGATAATTTATAACTGATTTTCCTAGATAACTGGAATTTGCTCTTTTAAGATGGACTAGATGACCTCTAAGATACCTTCCTGTTCTAAATCTATGATTCTTTGACAAATCTTTGATCTTATGTTCAGTGATGAAACTTCATTTTCTTGTATCTTAACTATTTTGATAAATTTAATTAAAAAATTTTTTTTACTTATTACATTTAATTTTTAACATTCATTTTTTCAAAGATCAGTTTTTTTTAACTCTTACCTTCCATCTTAGAATCAATACTTGTTTTGGTTCCAAGACAGAAGAAGGTAAGGGCTAAGCAATGGGGGTTAAATGACTTGTCCTGGGTCACATGGTTAGGAAGAATCTGAGGCCATATTTGAACCCAGGACCTCTTGTCTCTAGGCCTGGCTCTCAATCCACTGAGCCACCCCGCTGCCCCCTAAAATTTCAATTGTAAATTCCCTAATTTCCTCTCCCTCACCAATTGAAAATGCAAACAATTTGATATGTTATATACTTATAGTCATGCAAAAAATATTTCCATTTTAGTCATGTTGTAAAAGAAAACATAAATTTAAAAAAACTCCACAAGAAAAAATAAAGTATTCTTTGATCAGTATTCATAATCCCTCAGTTCTTTCTCTGAAGATAGATATAAATTTTTCATCCTACATCCTTCAAAATTGTCTTGGATCATTGTTTTGCTAAGAATAGCCAAATCATTTACAGTTGATCATCATATTATATTGCTCTTACTATGTACAGTTTTCTCCTGGTTCTGTTCACTTCATTTTGCATCAGATCATGTAAATCTTTCCAGGTGTTTCTGAAAGCATCATATTTATTTTTCCTTATGGCACAATAGTATGTCATCATAGTCATTTGATGAAATCTTTAAGAAAAAATGATTAATTCATCCACTGGCCACTTACTGAGTGCCTACTGTGTGCAGAACCCTGTCTTAGCCCTGGAGAAGTTATAAAATTTTTATAAAATTCAGTCTCTGCCCTTAGGGAACTTGTAGTCTGGCAGAGGGAATCTCATAATTTATTGCTACATTAGAAAACAACAGACATACTTTTTGATGACTCAGAAATTATCACGAACACCTTTAATTGTGCTGTTGTATGACTCAGTCACAATTATTACTGATGCTCTCAGAAATTACTGAAGAGTAGAGGATTTAGTATGTCCTGTCACTGAATTTTCAATTACATGCTATTACGCTTTTCTGGCAGTTTTTGATTCCTCTATGTCCTCCCTTGATATCAGTTGCCTCATCTTAGTTTGTTGACTTTTATCAATCTTTTCTTGTTTTTATTCAACTGTACACTATAACCTGGTCCAAAGAACTAAGTATATCCAATTACTGATCTTGCTATGAATTTAACTAAGAAAGGGCTTGACTTTGAGTCCTCAGACTCTGAATTCAGTGATCTTTTCCAGTATAACATGTTTCTTCTTAAGCTCTTTGATTTTGTTTACATATATAGATGTATAATTTTGTTTTGGATTAAACTAGACCTGTGGATTCATTGTTATAAGAAACTTATATAAAGAGGAAACCCTCTCTAACAATGTAAAATGTTACCTGCTCTGAATTTTTTTCCACTGGAGAGTTACTTGAGGCATTTAGAAACGATGTGACTTGGCCAAAAAGTGTATTAGTTGAACCTGGACATATTCTGATCTTCTTCCCCCCTAAACTAGCAATCTATCAATTATCCCACACTGGCTCTCATAATATATACTTTATGTTAGGTTATTTTGTACTCTGGGTACTTATTTCAGTGATCAGAAACAGATTTTAAAACTTGGATTGTTTTTCCTCTTCATAAGTAAGAACAATCATGTATATGATCATTTTGTTGTTTCCAACAAATTTTCATTTCTTTTTATAACCATAATCATTGTTATACAGTGGAAATGTTTGCTATACACATTAAAATAGATGAATTCTACACATACATCTTACCTTCCTTCAGGAAATGAGTTTCTTCAGTGTGATAGGTAAATCATGTTTCCATAAATTATCATATTCACTCTCATCTCAGAAATTTCCATGTGGGAAATGTCACACTTCACAATGTAGGAAATTAGAGATCACATAGCACCAGAAATTGTGATAATTATCATTAAAATGTATATACTTCACATGCATATCTATATAGACATACAAACATAAAGTACTTCATGTGCAATTAGAGGGATCTATCTATCTATCTATCTATCTATCTATCTATCTATCTATCTATCT